>NW_021703775.1:56337446-56480842 GCF_005190385.1 Monodon monoceros
CACACACACACACACACACACACACACACACACACACACACATCATCCAGATGAAAAGAAGGATAGTATCAATTTGTAGCCAAAAAGAGGGATTACAGGAGTTTAGCAAGCAGAGTCCAGAGAGCAGCAAATTTAAATAGAGACTATGAAAGAGATCTGAATTCTCAGCTTGGCCTTACCACTCACTAGCTGCTTCTGCCTGGCAAGTCACTCTGGGCCTCGGTCTCCCCACCTATGGGTAGTTGGAATAGATTCATTTTCTAGCATTAGCACCCTTTTCATTTTTTTGTAAATGAAATCTTAACACAGAATTCCAGTATATTAAATAAGTCAAAGCAGAGCTTTCCCAGGAGACACTGGGTGGAGCCCCCTCTTACCATGTCATCCAAAGCAGACAAAACAGAGGTGGAAACCTCTGGACTAGATGCTTGAAGGTAATATCAAGTCTAAAAATCTATAAGCCTGGAAAATCACTCCCAGATGAGGTGAACAAAGATGTCTTCAAAGGAGAGGCAGAATACCGGATAAATACAAAGGAACTCAAGGAAGGGGCACTTGCTCATGGTGTATGGACCTCCAAGCGGCTTGACACCCAGCAGTAATGAGCTTGTCCACTTTCATGGAACAAGATGAGTAGGAGGGGCACTGGCTTCAAAGTCAGACGGCTGAGTTTAACTCATTATGCTATGAACGCAGCTGGATGACTGCGGACAAATCATTTTATTTCTCTGAATCTAATTTCCGCACCTTTAAAGTGGTTTAATAATGTCTATCCTCACAGGGTTGCTGTACGTTTTCAGTAAATTTTATATACACACACGCTTTTTTTTATTGTGGTAAAATAAAATTTACCATCTTAACCATTTTAAGTGTACAGTTCAGTAGTGTTAAGTATTATTTACATTGTTGTGAAACAGATCTCCAGAACTTTATCTGGCAAAACTGAAACTATATCCATTAAACAATTTCCCACCCCCAATCCCTGGGAACTAATATTCTGCTTTGTTTCTATGGATTTGACTAGTTTCCTCATGTAAGTGGAATCACACAGTATATAACATTTTGTAATAGACTTATTTCACTTAGTGTAATGTTCTCAGGGTCATCTGTATTGTAGCATGTGACAGGATTTCCTTCCTTTTTAGGGTTGAATAATATTCTGTTGTATGTATAAAACACATTTGGTTAACCATTCATCCACTGATGGATATTTGGTTTGTTTCTATCTCTTGGCTATTGTGAATAGTGCTAAGTGAATAGTATACAGTTAACCCTTGAACAACACAGGTTTGAACTGGGGGGGGGTCCACTTACACACAGATTTTTTTCAATAGTAAATACTACAGTACTACACAATCTGTGGTTGATTGAATCTGCGGATATGAAACCACAGATACAGATGGCTGACTATAAATTACATGTAGATTTTCAACTGTGCAGAGGGTCAGCACCCCCAACTCCTGCATGTTCAAGGGTCAACTGTATTTGAACAACCCTGATTCTTTAAGTATTGGCTTTCTTTGTTTTTTTGATATTTTTGTTTTTAAGCAAAGATCAGTATGCCTTATCATTTCTACTTCGTGAATTTTGCTATTCTATCCGCACACATTTCCTGTTCTTCTTGTAACCAGTATAACTTCTTTATGACCAATAGGCCAGGGTAAAGATGTAATGAGCGACTCTTAATAAAATATAAAGACCTAATTAGCCCAGCTGAGTTTTGAACCCATAACAATGACATCATGGTACAATGATTCAATTGAGTTTAGTAGCTATTGTCTTCTATTACAAAACTGCCTACTCCTGAACTAAAGCAGCAGTAAGAATTAGAAAGATCATCTCCAATTTTCATTAAAATACTCTTGGGTTTCTTACTTTGTCCCCCTGCTTTTCTTCCCCCTTTTTTTCCACCAGAGAAAGTCCAAACAAGCTTGCACGCAATTTGGAACTAGACAGATTTTGTCTCTGAATTTTCTGCTTTCCTATTCTGTGAGTTGAATGAAATATTCCAAACATGAATCTAAAATTACCTTCATTTGTTTGATGTAAGTTAAAGAATTCCAGACAAAATTCTGCTTCCACACGAAATGTGGTCATCCACTGATGACATGACTATTAACAGCAACTAAGACATACCACTGGGAATTCTTCCACAGGTCACCGACACTGTGTTCACATTTACAGCAGCTCTTTAAAATCCTTGTTTGCTAATTTTATCATCTCTTTATCTGTTTGTCTTGACTGATTTCTCTCTTGGTTATGGGTAACATTTTCCCATTTCTTCACCTAATAATTTATGACTGGATGCTGGACATAGTGAATTGTTAGTGCCTGGATTTTGTTCCTTTCTTTAAAAAGTGCTAGTCTTAGTTTACCTGTGGATCATCAAATTATTTTGAGGTTTCTTATAAAACTTAGTAAGAATGGGTTTTTTAGTAGACTCTGGGAATTATTCAGCTTCTAGGTCCCTAGTAATTCATCATTTTCCCAGCAGATCTTCTTTGCCTGGCCTTGTGGAGTTTTCACTGCAACGTGTTCAGATTAGTGATTATCCAAGGAATTGAGGAAATCCCTATGCATCTTTCTATGCTTTTCTCTTTCTCTAGTATTCTATGCCACAAATTATAGCCACCTTAGTGCCTCAAACTCTGATCTCTGAAACTACTTAGCTCAGCAAGACCACTTTGCTCTACCTGGGTTTTTTCTTCCTGTGCAGAGTCCAGAAGTTGCCCGCAGGTAGGAAGCTGGGATGATCATATTGTTCACCTTGTTTTTCTTTTCTCCACCTCCACAGTCCTCTGCTATCTATGGCTAAATTTTTGGGAACAGTTGTTTTCAGATTTTATAGTGAGAAGACTATTCAGGTACCAGTTATCCTGTCATGGCCAGAAGGTCAAAAGTTGATTAAAAGAAAAAAAAAGCTGCAATTTTTGAGATTCTATTATGGGCCATGGGTTTCACATACATTATCTCTGTTCTTTACAACCGTCGCTGAAAGGTTTGTAGTTTATTTTCATTTTATGGACAAAAGATCAGAGGTTCTAAGAGTTACTGTCATTTGCCCAAGATTGTATAGCCAATAAATGAGTTCTGATTCCAAAGAATATTTGAAGCAATTGGTAGATCATTCCTTTTTTATTTATACAGCTACGCTGGCTTTATCATTCTATTTTTTCTCCTTCCAGAATCCTTATCCACTGATATTTTAAGATGATACCTTCTTAAATGGAGACAACAACAACCCTACAGTTATCTCAAAGGACTAACAGGTTAAATTTCCTGGAGCTTAAATTTTATTTAATAGTAAGTGTTTTAAAACATAACTTTTATTTTAAAACAAATATACATTATATTGATATGTATTTATATGTAACAAATATATATACGTGTGTGTGTGTGACCTATATTATGGAGTAGAATTCATAGTCAACGTGAATATTTAAGATAAAGTTAAAGGTTTTAGAGGCATGTTGTTTTTCTCCAGGAGGCTGCACTGGGTTATTCTCTCAGAATCCCAGAAGTATAACTTCACTTTCTTCTATTAGGGGCACTTGTGAAAATTTTGTGACACACATAGGCATGAGGATATGTGCATCACATAATGGTTGAAGGGAGGATAAGAATGCAAGTAATAGACGTTAGAAATAAAAGGGTATCCCTGTTCCATAATAGGATGGAGTATAGTTTTGCCTCTCACAGTATTTTCTGGTCTCTAGTTTTATTTTATACTGTAGTGCATCCTGGTTGCATTTATGAGGGAACATTTTATCTCCCTTCTCTCTACCGTGGTGGCTTTCAAATTTACGAGTCTCTAAGACTCACTCAGGGAACTTTTTTTTTTTTTTTTTTTTGCGGTACGCGGGCCTCTCACTGTTGTGACCTCTCCTGCCGCGGAGCACAGGCTCCGGACGCGCAGGCTCAGCGGCCATGGCTCACGGGCCCAGCCCCTCCGCGGCATGTGGGATCTTCCCGGACCGGGGCACGAGCCCGCGTCCCCTGCATCGGCAGGCGGACTCTCAACCACTGCGCCACCAGGGAAGCCCTCAGGGAATTTTTTGAACACCCAGACTCCCAGTCCCCACCTCCTGAAGATCTGATTCTGTGATCTGAAGAAGGGCTCAGAAATCCACATCCCATCAAGCTCATGTGATTCTAATGGTCCTCTGACCACACGGAGAACCACGGCTCTTTCAGGTGTTGTCCAGGGCTCTTCCACAAGCCTGGGGAGGAGATAAAACCTGCCCATACTTCTTATTCGTGGGCAATAACTACAGGAAAATAACACCAACTGTTGAATAGAAATTTATTTCAGTCATATTTTCGGACCTCATTATTTGAGTTGGCCAAGCAAAAACCAATTTATAAATGCTACAAAATTTCACCAAATGGCTCATGAGCCTGGGATCTTAGACTACAAAAGCAGAACCACGCATTTCCTAAACTCAAGCAGCTCGTGTGCTAGTCAAAAAGACAGATGTGTGAGCAGTTAAATGACAGTGTAAATCTGATAAGTACTATTCCTGAGGTAGGAAGTGGGAGAATGGCGTACAAAACAGCTAACGGCTAGAGGGCACTCCGTAAAAGCTACATTAAATCAGTGACATTTAGGCTAGCACTTGAAGGATAAGTACACATTTTCAGTAACACCGGGGGCAAAGAAAACGCACAAAATACCTAATCTGACCCTTCAGGCCTGTCCATGGAATGGCTAGAAGTTCAGTGTGGCAGAGGACAGGGTGATGAGATGTAGGGAGAAAAGCCCATCTCTTCAAACCATAACAGGTGGGTCTGTCCAAGAGCTAAAGACAAGGGCATATGCGGCAAGGAGTGGAAGGGGGTAAGGATAAAGTACAAAGGGACTGTTTGAATCCAGTCAAGATGCAGCCCGGGGCCTACTCTATGCCTCTGCAAAGCCACAGAGTTGTTTAAATGCCCAGAAAATTGTGCCCAGATGTTTTGACATGAGGACCTCATTTCCCAGGAAGTCAATTAGACACATTTTTTGCTTATCCATGGAGCTCTGGTCTCTGCCAGATTATTCCACACTCCAGGGGATGTGTCGTGTCTCCCCAGTGTAATTGTCATGTATGTGTCTGCTGCTAATTGATGCTTACTTGCTTTTTAATAACTAGTCAGGTGGTGGTAATAAAAACTGGACTAAAAAAAAAGAAAACAAACCTGGGCTGAGTTTCATTTAATGACTGTTTGGGTAATGAAAATTAATAGCAGAAGAATCCAAGCACAGCCTGCTTTGATCTTGTGTGCTAAAATGGAGGAGGGCTGAGGGGTGTCTACCTGAGATTCAGGGGTGGGGTGAGGAAAGGAGGCCAGGTGCGAGCTGAGCCTTTTTCAATTCCCTGGAGAAAGACACTGAGCAATCATCAGTAGAGCAAATAAACTTGTCTTAGAACATTCCCTTCTCATTTTCTTCACCCTTTTCCCACTCGTGGCACTTCTTCCCTCAAAATTGTTTCATGTAGCCCTGTTTTGCCAAGCTGCCCACTGGAGAATTGCACAAGGCCTGTCCAACAGGAAGTGTTGATCTCTAGGTACCACCTCGATCTACCACGTCCAACAGGAAGTGTTAATGGAGGACTGCAGCAAATGTATGACAGACAGTTCTACCAAAAGCCCAGAACCCGCTGGAATAAAAATTTAGATCGCTTCATTAGACAAAGAAACTGAATCAGCTGAAGCTTGGGCAAGAGGGAAAGAGAATACAGAATGGGTAACGTCAGAGGAAATTTATTAATATCAGCTACACCCTTGCAAGTAGTTAGGAAATAATTATTTTAGCTCCTCTGTGTATTGTTCTTGCTGTTTTCTATTCACCACTCAAGCCTGGGCCCCTGCACTTAACACTAGACTCTTTTATTCAGCTGACCTTGACATCTGCCCTTAGAAGTCTTATAGGCATCTTCAACTAAAAGTGTCTAAAAACAGACTCTTTATCTGCCCCAATTCCTCCATCTCAATAAATGGCAACTTCTAACTTTCCATTTGCTCTGATCCAAAACCATGACATCATTCTTTATTCCTCTCTTTCTCTCACACTTCACATTTAATCAATTAGCAAATACAGTTGGCATTCTACCTTCTATAGAAGTCCAGAGTATAATGATTTCTCATCACCTCCCCCTCTATCTCCCTGGCTCAAGCCATCATCATCTCTCCAAGAACCAGAGTCTTTCTGTTGGCAGCCTCTGAGAGTTTCCTGCATTCAGGCTAAGAGATAACTTTTATTAAGCTTCTACTAAGTGCTAGCCACTGTTCTAAGCATTTCAAGAATAGGGATTCATTTGATCCTCATAACAACTTCATGAAGTCAGCACTGTATTTATCTCCAAGTCTCCAAATGAGGAAACAGAGGCATGAGAATGTAATCACCTTGTCTAAGTTCACAGTCCTGGTTACTGTCTGTCTTAAGGCCTGATTGGCTGTCTCCTCCTCTGATGCTGGGCAACAACAGTGTCCTTCCAATAAGTTACTATTAGTAAAGATAACTTTATTTTGCTTGCATCCAAAGAACCATCATATGCTGGTCTCACCCATCAGAATGTCCTTCCCCATGTTTTTTTTTTACCTTTAGGAAAGACATTTGATTAATTAGTGTTCATAACTGGTAAGTGGTATATCTATGTGTGTGTGCCGGAGACCTCAGAGGGGAAAACTGCATTTTCATAGAAGACTCCTAAGTATACAATCCCTTAAGCCTAGAGGAATGAATAATTAACAGCAAAATTCCTGGCACCATGATAGGTTCATGATGGAGCTTTTGGGGAAGAGGGGGGGAAATCTGCTCATAGATGATTTCCCTGAAGTCACATCTCATTATTGATCCCTAGCCCTGGCAACAGCCCCTACGCTTAGCCTGAAGCCTCAAGAAAAGACTCAATCCCTCCACTACTCTCATACTGAAATTTTTCTGAAAACTCATCTGCTGGTAAAGTTCCATGATATTTTAAAAGAGGATTTAGAATGTCAGGTTAAGATATTTGGCAAACTAATAAAAATATAAAGAAAAATAATCCTATCATCCTTCACTTTTATTCCTATTTCTCTCTTTCCAATATCCCTCCCTCCCCACTCCCAAACCCTATCATTTCCAAGAGACTAAAAGCAGCTCTATATATCATACTCAGGAGATTTTTCTGGTTTCTATCCTTTAAAATGCTCCAAAGGTAACAGTGGAGATGGACATTAAGTAGAGATGTTGATTTGTTAAATGTGGCCACTAATTTCCTCCCATAAGAAAAATATTAAAATGGCCTTTGGAGCCAATTTCTTTAGAGCTGTTTTCACATAGTTTAACAAAAGGTCAAATTTGCCAAATGCCAATGAAACCAGCAGTAAAAATGAAACCCTCGGGAAATGTTTTAATCTAAACCACATTCAAAATGGATATACTTATCAAGAATGCTTTTTAAAAAACTAACAGTTTTCCAACCACATACAAAGGGATGGAAGGTGCTTTATGTTAGGAATTACTGGACAAACTCAAGGTTCTTCCAGATCTGATTGTGTCCAAGGTCAGAATAGTCAGTACCAGCCGAGGACTTACAAGGAATCAAACAATCTTGGTTACTAACACAAACAGATATCACATCTCCAACCCCTGTGTCCATCTCAGCTTATCTCATACTCTGCACACCAGCAAAATGAATTCAGAAATCAAATATAGAGAGGGAGAAACAACAAAAGGAATACACAGTCCTTAGGACATATATTAATTGGGTGGAGGGTGTGAATTATTCATACTGATGAATGCTTGTTAAATTCATCTTTTCATTCAGCAAAGATTTCTGCTACATGTGCTGGGGAAACCACGATGAATGAGGGTCTCAACTTTAATGCTAGTGTGGAATACAGGCACTGCAGATGTTTTTAAAGGTGTGAAAAGTACTATGAAAAGTGCAGCAGAGGAAGCTGCAGAAGCACATAATGGGTAAAATTATCTGGGGGTCAGACTAGGCTTGTGTGAGGAAGGGACAACTAGTACTGAACACGGAGAATGAACAAGAGTTAGCAAAGTAGAAGAGTGTGGTGAAGAACACTGTAGGTCTTTCCTACATGTTTACACGTCTGGAGAGAGAGGAAATGAAAGTTGCCCAGCAGGCAGCCAAGGGGCTACATGGAAGCAGGGTGCAATGGGGTTGGAAAGGTGAGCAGAGCCAAAGTGTTACTTAAACAAGGTTTGGGTTTAATTCTAGGAGCAAATACATGCCATTGAAGGCATTTAAGCTATAACAACAGGAAGGGTAATATAATTAGACTTACAGTTTTCAAAGAATATGTTGTATGTAGACTAGAGGCTAGATGTGAGAAAGACAAGAATGAATAACTTAATTCATTCACTAAATACATATTGTACAACTACTGATGACAATATTTGCCTAGGTGCTAAGGATATGGCAGCAAATGAAAAAAAAGATAAACATAGGAACATCAAAAAAGGAGATTAATAAGGTAGCCCAGATGGGAAGTGAGGGTGCACGGACTAGGATGCCAACTGTAAGGCGATCTGAGAGATTTATGAGAGACCTTCCATATGATTTAGTGATAATACAGGACTAGAAGTGAGAAAGAGGAGTCACGGAGTGCCAAGTCTTTGTCTTGCACTATTTATAAAATGCAACAGGAAAAAACCCTGAGGGACACGCAAGTTTGCGGAAGGTGTCGATAAATTCAGCCTTGGACATGTTTCCAAAAGATCTTAAGGTGTGTTGGAACATCCAAGTGGAGAAATCAAATAAGAAGCTTTATACGAGTAGATGACGCTTGGCTAGGGTCAGAGATGGATCTGGGTAGTCAGTGAAACCATGGCAGTAGATGAGATGGGCTGGGAAGAGTATAGCAAGTGAAAAATAGAGCCCTGTAGAATTCTAACACTTACAGGTTACTTAGAAGAAGAGCTAATAAAGGAATCTGAAAAGGAATAACCAGAGAAACCATGATAAGTGGAGTTTTGAGGAGGAAGAAGTGGTCAACGGTGACAAATGTTTCCATGAGGTTAAATAGGGACTTCAAATTGTCCATTATATTTAACAATATGAAGGTCATTGGCAACCTTGATGAAAGCAGTTACAGAGCGTTGGAGGAGGTAGAACCGCATTATAATGGGTAGAGGAGTGAGTGTGAGATTGGAAAATAGAGATGGTCAGTGATAACAACTCCCTTATGAAGTAGCTGGAAAAGGACAAAAAGTAAAGAAGGCAGTCAAGATGTGATTTGGTCTAGGTAAAAAAAAATTGGGGGCTCTTCTCCCAGAAAGGAAGGCCCAGCCAAAAACTGCAATACGAAAGATGCCCAGTGAGGGGTGTGCTCAGGCACCCTTCCAGAGCTCATCATGCCCCGACACCCCAAAGATTTGGTAAACTGTACTGGCTTCGCACCCTCATCTCTACCCCATCTACGTGCTTTTTGTTTTTTCAAATGGGGGAAATCTAAGAATGTTGAAAAGCTGACTGGAATGAGTCAATAGACTTGGAGAAATTAAAGCTCCTGGAATTAGAAGGGATTTAAGAAAAAGATAAGCTCCTGGAAAATAAGGAAGGTGTGCAATTTAAAACAGAGTGTAGGAATCAGAATTTTATAAAAGTAGCTTAAACTACAGCAGCAGATAAGGAGGAAAATATGATTGAAATAGCTGGATTTGTGAATTTGGTAGCACTGATTTGAACAAGTTCCTGTCTGATCATGTCTATTTTCTGTACAAAAGAGGAGCCAGATCTATCAGCTTAATTGAAGGAGAATATATTTGGTTTGGAAGTTTGAGGATAGTGAGACAGTTTGAAATGGGAGAGTGGACTGAGAGATTGCTGGGTAGTATCATGCACTCAGATTGAGATGATGGCCACGAATTTGAGGCAGTGTCAAAAAACACCCAATAAAACAGACACAGGCACTTGAGAAAGTGGGTAGTTGGATCCGTCCAGGATGTGGGGTTTTTCCAGGTGGGTGTAATTAGTGTGGGAAGTTAGGTTATTAGAAGAGAAGTTTGAAATGATAGAATGCTGCATATAGGCTAGATAAAAGTGAGAGAGGCAGGAGGTAGAGGAATCAATGAATGAGAAGTCCTGATGTGTGGAATAAGAGGGGTCACGAGGATAACCAAGTCAGCAGGCTCCAAGCAATGAGTCTGAATTATGATTCTGGAATGGTTCTGGCTGATTGACAGGCTCCAGGCTATGGCTGTGCGAGGGTGAAACTGAATGGAGGAAGAGGTCCTTGAAGAGAAAGAAACTGAGAGGCCAAGGTATAGGATGGGTTGTTTATAGAGCATGAAAATCCCCCTGGATGATGACTGGACTTTGGAAGCAGAGGCAAACCACCATCAGGATGAATACTCAGTGAGAAGGAGTCACTGGGTGGTCAGCAGATAATAGCAAAAAGGAGACATGAGAGGATGATCGACCGAAACTCATGAGCCTCCAAGAAGCAAGATGGCAGGATCATGGTCTGGCAGCCTTAGGGAATGAAAATCACACCAGGCCATCTCGGAGCCTAGGATCAGCGGAGGGATGTAGCAGAATGAGCCCCAGGGGAACGCGTATCCCAGGTGGGACCCTGGTTTCTGCTACAATCAGGAGGTGCAGGGAGAATCAAATAAATAGCACAAAGATATAAGGGAGTTTGTTCGTCAGTGAATAGGAGTTCTGAGTGGCGAATGGAAGGGCACAAGGAGAGAAACTAGAGTGGAGGGTGACATCAGGGGAGAGGAAGCCCCCAAAAAACTACAGGAAAGGGAAGCTACAAACTCAGGGACACACAGAGACACACAGGACGGAGCAAGAGTAATGATGTGATGCCCTTTCAATCCTATTTCTTTAAGTATCTGTTTAATGTTTACTTAAAGAGATTGGGGGGAATCTGATTTTCTATTGATAAAAAAATCTGGATTTTTTTTGGCTTTTTAAAAATGAAGGATAGTGATTTTGCAATGTTGTGTTAGTTTCAAGTATACAGCAAAGTGATTCAGTTACACATACATTTTTTCAGATTCTTTTCCATTACAGGTTATTACAAAATATTGAGTATAGTTCCCTGCACTATACAGTAGGTCCTATTGTTGTCCTATTTGATATATAGTAGTGTGTATATTTTTATAAATGAGGAGTTTAGGATTAAAAAAAGTATCTGTGTTTTTAAGTTCAAAATATGGGAAGTATTACTTACATTAAGCACATGGAAGGACAATTTCCAAGATATGAAGTTTCCGTTTTCTTCTTCTCCTCACAAATTAAGACAGGCAGCAGACATTAAAGGAGGGACCTCTATCCCCCTGACCTTATAATCCTGATTGAGGAACTCCTGCTAGAACACTTACTGCCTTTCTGGCTCCTTTACCCTCTCCTGCCCAAGGGACAGTGACATGTCTAATTGGTGAGCTCAGCGTGTGCTTGGCTGAGCCGTTTCCAAGTATCCTCCCCCTGCTTCGTCCTGCCCTCAGGATGTGCACGTTCTCTGCTCTCCGCCAAGGGGAGCACTCCCTGGAGAACGAGTTAGCAGAGCTCTGCCAGGGTCTGAATACATAAGCCTTTCTCACTCAGGGGTAAACGATTAACAAGCCCACAATGCACACAAAGAAAAAGCTACCTTCTCAAAACCCCTTCCACAGTAGTAAAGCTAACATTCTAAATCTCCATCCTTCTGTCTCTTGTGTCTCATTTCTCAGGTGGCTCCAAACTCAGGATGAACATACATAGATTGCGTCTTATTTTCCTGTTGCTATTATAACAAATTACCACAAACTTGGTGACTTAAAATGCTATCAGTTTATCATTTGACACTTCTGTAGTTCCCACGGTCTGGGGATGAGCACGTGAACATCTTAAGAGGCCACAGGTTGAAGGCTGCCTGATATGCCATTTGCAGGCTCAGTGCTTCCTACTTTGAGAGAGATGGGGAAGTAGTCTTAGCTGGGCTACTCAAGCCTTCCCAGATTTTGTGTCCAAAAGCCCACAGCCATTGTAGAGATTTTGCTAGGTGGCTTGGAAGTTTAAAGTGAACTTGAAGGGAAACATGAAGATGGAGGGATTCCCTCCAAATTAACAGGAAGTTTGGGGAGCTTGGAGAGTGGAAAGGAATGTCGTGGAGTCAGCTGGGAATCTTTCCCCCACCTGTGAATATGGAACAAGCAGTGGCAGGTATGCCCTTGGAGGCAGGACCTCAGCACCAGGGTTCCCAGATCGAGCAAAGATCTCCCTTCTGCATGGGAATGTATGGTGCCAGAGAACCACCAGACGCCATGGTGCCTTGAACAGTGAGATCAAGGGCCTTCTCCGATTTTCTGCATCACTGGAGACACTTGCTCAAAACAACTACAACTTTTGGGCTTCCCTGGTGGTGCAGTGGTTGAGAGTCCGCCTGCCGATGCAGGCGACATGGGTTCGTGCCTCGGTCCGGGAAGATCCCACATGCCGCGGAGCGGCTGGGCCCGTGAGCCATGGCCGCTGAGCCTGCGCATCCAGAGCCTGTGCTCCGCAACGGGAGAAGCCACAACAGTGAGAGGCCCGCGTACCGCAAAAAAACCCGACTTTTATCCTCCTTCCTTCATTTCAGAAAAGTTTCCTTTTTTGTCCATGGTTTCCTTCTCCCCCAACCCCTTTCCTCCTCCTCCCCCTTGTCAGTTTTCCCTTTCGACTTTCTAAACCAGATAATTTCTTGGAGAGCATACTAAATTATTTAGATTTTAAATAACAAATCACTCATTTTCAGTACATGGAACAATGCCCAGCATTGTTCAGTTTTTCTAGCCAAATGAGCTACAACGTGCCAGCTGGCTGATGCTAAGGTAGATAGATATAAGGTGTAGACACGGAGATGAGATTGGTAGAAATGAAAAAAAATATATATATATATATATTTTAGTGTCTTCACTGAAGACGCTGGGAGCCCTGGCTAAAGCGGGGCAAGTTTACATTTCCTGTAAGGAAATCCGAGTTAACTAGCCCCACATTTCCAACATTCCTGAGAATTCTGACCTGCCCCTTCCGTGGAAAGCACAGAAGTCCAGAAAGGACAGTCTCCTGGAGGATGCCTGAGATAAGCAGTGACAGGAAGCACGGCGGCTAGGAGGGTGGGAACCAGACCTCACTGAACCCACCCAGGGCTCACTGCGGAGGACCCAGGGCTTTGAAGTGAAGCAAGAAACTCCTTGGCTTCTTGGTTCAATAAAGAAGCAGCGGGTGGGCGGTTCAAAGGCACAAGCAGAAACCTTGATACCCTGCACGCGTGTGTGGGTAAGATGCCTCTCTGCTTTCCCTGACTGTATGCAGTTGAGGCTCAGCCCTGAGTTGCGGTCAGCACTGCAGGTGGAATCTCTTTGCTGGGCTGCTGGCTGCAAGACTCAGTGCACAGTTCAGATTTTTTCCCTCAAGTACTGTATTCCAGACTTTTGTTCCTGAAGATAACTCTGTCGTTATTCTTAGCTGATTCAGCAGTCATTTAAAGACACTTATTGACTTGTTTGTGGCTGTCTAGCATCCTATCTCTATCCCTTCCAGTTAGCATTCCATCTTTCCTTGGAGAGATTCCGTGGAGCCTTGCGGAAGGGTGATTTCTAACAACACCTTCCCCCAGTAGGATCCTCCTTTGGAAGCTCATAGGACCTATGACCAGTCCATTGGATGCTTGCTTCTGGGACTCAGAATCTTGAGCGACTGTAACCAAGGCAGGAGAAAACTGAAAGTTCAAATTGATTAGAAGTTGTGGAAGAGCAGTGGCATTTGGACCAAAGTGGCTTTACAGCATGACCCCGGCTGGGTATCTGGCCGCTCTGCCCCAAGCCTCCCTTGGCTTCCTGTCAAATTGCCACTCTTGGACCTTGAGTCTCCTGTAACTGCAGAGATCCCTCCCAGTATCCTGCTGGCCAGTGTCCTTTTTGTTAAGACAGTTTGCTTGCAGTCAGGAACCTGACTATTGTATTTTTTATAGAGCTTTGAGGCCATCAGTCAAGATAGTTAAGAAACAACATTTAATATTCCCCCCTTATGCCAGTAAAAGTTGAGTTGGCATGGGGACAGAAGGAAGATGAGTACAGATCACTTAGAATTTGGACTGGTCCTATGCATGGTTTCTGTGAATAGTACAATCTACTCTGAGCATGGATGAGAACGAATGGCTGTATTGAGGAAGAATGATGAGATAGGAGAACCAGGCTGCTTCCTAGCATTCTTCTATGTCAGTGACATCATTATCTATGAGGAAATACTGAGAATTCCCAGAACTCCAGACACAGAAATCCCTAAATTTAATCAAAGAATTACATTCCAATGCAAAATATATTCTTTCTATCATACTAACCACTTGGATTATCTCAGATAATCATACACAATCAGCCATTGGGTATCAGAATTCCTAGGGATTAACAGTGGTACAGAATACTTGAAAAGTGCAATGGAAAAAAAAAATCCAAAAATCCTGGAAGAGACAACCTAAAGGAACAGATATTTCGACTCGAATTCTTTGGGACTCTAAGGCCATCCTAGGCACCACAGAAAGAGTCCAGTCAATCTGTCTCCTCTTCTTTCACACTGATAAGTAGGGCTGTATTTACTCATAAAATGTCAAATTTAGTTGATACCTTTTATTTAAAGAAAAGTACTCTAAAAGCTTAAAAAAAAAAGTATACCCAACTTAAAGTGACAGGTATGACATCAGCTAACAAAAGGTCCACAGAGAGGAGGTCAGGAAACAAATTCAGCTGAAATATTCTAGAGAAGACACACTTCCTAGAAGTGGTAATAGAAGAGTCATTTGCCAGGGACTTCCCTGGTGGTGCAGTGGTTAAGAATCTGCCTGCCAATGCAGGGGACACGGGTTCGATCCCTGGTCCGGGAAGATCCCACATGCTGCGGAGCAACTAAGCCCGTGTGCCACAACTACTGAGCCTGCGCTCTAGAGCCCATGAGCCACAACTACGGAGCCTGTGTGCCACAATTACTGAAGCCCGCGCACCTAGAGCCCATGCTCTGCAACAGGAGAAGCCACTGCAATGAGAAGCCCGCGCATGGCAACGAAGAGTAGCCCCTGCTTGCTGCAACTAGGGAAAGCCCACGCACAGCAACAAAGGCCCAAGGCAGCCAAAAATAAATAAATAAATAAGCCATTTGCCAAATTAAATAACATGGCAATTATAGTTTTTCAATTAAGCCACCGCAAGCAACCGCCACACAGATTAAAAGTGAAATGGCACATCCATCAAAGTAATGACATTGATTTATTAGTTCTAAAAGTACACCATGAAAGCTAAACAGCTCCTTCCTAAGTGCAAAAAGATGAAATGAACACGTAAATGACTGCTAACGCTAAGGAATTTTTGTAAATTAAATAGTAACAGGGACTGCTCAGTTATCCTATTCAAAGCCCCATTCCCACAGAATTCTGGGAACACAGAGCTTGAATCATTTACTTATACAACATTCACTTGTATTTTTGGTTTTAAAAAGAAAATTCTTATCCAGTGTCAAATGTGAATGAAATTGTATGAGTGGTACATCAAGTGTCTGCTATAAAAGAATTCTAAAACACAGAAAGATCATAAAAAGCAAGCCCTAAGGAATCCAAGTTTATGACATTGGAACAGTTTAGCACTAGCAGTAATTCAAGCAAGTTTTTCATTTTGAGTGTTTTTCCTATATGTTATCTGTCTTTACCTCTCCTCCCCCAAATGGGGGGAAAATCACAGCATACATATCTTGAGAACCGGTAAGAGACTCTTAATTTCCCCCTACCTCCTGCACCTACTCAGCCATATATGTGTGCAGTAGAATTGACTTATATTTAGAAACATTAATGTATTTAAGCTGCTGTCTGTCACAATACTCTAGAAACATAAAATGGAATAGAGATGCAGTACCTTCCGTCAAAGGAAAACGCACTGCCTTGTCTGATCTCTCCAGCCCATCCTTCTGCTGTTTATGTCAGAGACAGATGGGAACAGCCACATTAATGAGAATAGCCTCATGCTTAGAGGTCCTGTGGATGTGGCTGAGACTCACCAAAGAGTCCCATTCCCTCCTCCCCAATCCCATGCCCACTACCAATTCACTCTGCTTCTGGGTCTCCTGCTGCCAAAGGAGCAGAAAGCCTTCAGAAAGAGAAACTGGCCTCTGGCAGGAAAAGGCATGGTGCACCAAGCTGCAGGTAGATGCGGTGGACGGAGCCGGATGTGATGTAGCTTTCAGCCGCCTCCCCGCTGGAGCTGCCACCTGTGTGCCCCAGCTGATGGGAATGGCTGAGCCCGCAGCCTTGGCTGGAGGCAAGGTAGGTCCTTGATTTTAAGTCAAAGGAAAGGCAGGAGAGGCAGCTTGTTGCGTGAAGAGTTAGGAAAGATTTGAGACTGGCGGCCCCCAAAACCAAAATCCCAGTTTCTTCAATATGTAGGAAGGAAAATTGCCAAGCTCTTAATAAGCAGCCCCATCTTGATTCCCCCAGAAATGCTCTGTATGGAGACTGATAACTACAGATTTATAGAAGTCACCGATGTTATCACTGGTTAGCCACACTCATCTCAACATGGCTTTATATACAGACCCTTATGTAATTATATCATTCATTGGAACAGAAATTACGTGGAAATATTTTATGAACGAAATCTCTTATTTTTATAATGACGACTGCTATCCAGATGCATCTGGGGTTCAGTCCTTATGACAGTGTGCTTATTCCAAGTTTTATAATAATGTTCTCTTGGGTAGAAATCTCCTGGTGGGGTTGAATAGTAAATATTTTCTTGACTTGTTTCAAATCCTGCTAATTTAGAATTGCTTAGGGAAAAAATGCTTTAATTTCTAAGTATCTTCCTTTGCTCTGAAATCAGTTAAGACAGCAAGGTAAAATAAATTAGAACTAAGGGCTGGAAAAACACCAAACAAAGAAAACAAATAAAATTAAAAATGAATACAAAGGTTGTAACCTAGAGCCAGGAGTGAGGCTGATTCGACTGCATTCCCCTTAAAGAGCCTGGGCCATTTAGCATGGTTGAATGCCCTTCCATCCACTCATTCTAATAATTAATTATTTAGTGTCTATGTACCAGACACTCCAAGGAACTCTCCTCTTTAGCTTTCAGAGCAATGTCCTCTTATGACGGTCCTCCTCTCTGTTCTCTTAATTGGCCCCTATTCCTTCTACTTAATTTGAGGAATCTTTTTTTGTTCTACTCTCAGTCTCTTCAATTTTAACTTCTCAAGTAAGTAATTCCTAAATATAGGAGCAAACTCTTTCCAAAATTGGAATTCTGCATTTCTCAAAAGCTACAGGATGTTTCCACCTTAACAGTCTGCTGGTACCACAAACTCACACGACAAACCTGCTTTGTGCTGACCGGCCTGAAATCCCACTCTCCAGAGTGTACTCACGTACTACAGAGAGAAAACTAGCTCATCGTGTCCTTCACTTTACTAAGGTCCCTGCCAAACTGCCAACCACCCAGGCATTAAACTACGAAAGCATTTTGTCTCATCCCTCACCAATCTCTAGCCTCCTCTCCCCATCACCCTGACAACCAGCACAAAGGGAGATGGACAGAATCAAGAATGTACTGCCATGTGTACTCAACCTGAAAGAGGTAAGACAGGCCTCTGTTTATAATAGAAAGACAAGTTGATGGAAAAACAAATTTAGGGGGGAAAAAAGGAGCAAAAATAGGCTAGCTTAGAAATAATAAATAGACATAATCATGGTTGCGAATATCTATGAAACAGTGCTACATGCAGCTTTGTGGCAACAAAGGCTCATACATTTGATTACTGCCCTTAGTGAGTAAACATATATTGACTCAACAAATAGCTTTCCCAATGCTATTACTTTAGATGAATAATTGATTCCGAATATAAACAAAGAACACGGACATTGAAATTGCTTGGGAGTACTTATATGCTTATATTAATAATTTTGTTTTAGCTTTTAAACATCATCAGGCATCATACTTGTCATCAAAAAGCGATTGCTTTTTGAACACTTCTTCTGTGCCAGACAGTATTCTAAGAACCTCATATTGGTCGTCTCCTTGTACTAGTAAGGTACTGTTATAGATATGAAGAAACTGAAGCTTAGTAAGATTAAGGTTTTTTTAATTTTATTTTAAGGTCAAACAACTAGAAAGTGGTAGGGCATGGAATGGAACCTAGTAAGTCTGATACCAGAGTTAGTCATGTTACTTAGATCACTGCTTAACCATTAATTTAGGATATGCTATAGTTACAAAATAACCTACAAGTCTTAGTGGCCTAAAATGACAATAGTTTCTTTCTTTCTCAAGTAGACCACAAAGTCCAATCAGTCAAGCAACTCTCCAGGGCAGTTGCTCCAGGAGGTGACCCTGTGGTCCAGGTTGCTTACATTTTGCGGCTCTGCCATCTGACCACATCACTTCTGCAGCTGCTGTGACAGACAGCGAGCTGGAGAGCTGCCTGCTGGCTTGGACATCCTTCAGCCTGGAAGGGACATCTGTCATTTTTGCCGACGGCTCATAGCTCAGACTCATCACATGGTCACATCCTAACTATAAGGGAAGCTAGAGAACATCTTCCACAGTTCCCGAGAAGAGAAAAATGAAATGGGATTTGGTGTCTCTTGCCATAATGCTCTCGACCCACAGCTTGAAAATTCTTGAAGAGGCTGTTTTATATACCATATGTAATTTTATTCAACAGAATGCCTTTTAGGAAGGGCACTGTCTGTATCTAGAAGAACAATTTCCTTAAGGAAATTTTGGGAGAACGTAAGACTCCCAAGGTCATGATCCAGTTCAGAAAGGTCATTAGCGACTTGTAATGAAATGAAAAGGAGAGAAAGTTGTTTTTCTTCTTAGAAGAATGATCAAGAACAGAGAATACATTTAACAAGGAATCAGAGTAAACCCTAGCCTAAAGAGACAGAGGAGCCAGTGGAGCCCATTTTTGCTGCAGGTGGAAAGGTGAGACACAGGAAAAGGAAAGATAGTCAGCGAGATGGCATGACGCTGAAGGGTAATGTGATCTCTCCCCGGGACCCCAGTCTTTAGTAAAACTGACCAGATAAAATATTTATAATAAGTGGTTTTTATTTTTTGTGGAAAATGATGAAAGAGCAAAAGAGCATATCTGAGTTGATGTGAGCTTCATCAGAGGGAGTAGATTTGACTCAGGAACCCAAAGTCAAGGAGGCCACGGGAAAGTAATCCCCTGGGAATCTACAGAAATCTGGAATTTAAATCCTCATTTTGCTTTCTTTCTTTCTTTCTTTCTTAATCAAACTAAAGCTAATTATGAGCCCACATCCACAGTGGTGATGGAATAATTCACAGTCACTTCTGCAGGTCTCCCCCTCCTTAGAATTTTGGAAAAGTCCCAGAATATTATGCAGAGCCAAGCAGCAGGGAGCTCCCTTAGGTCATCGGTAATCATTGTCAGTCTGCACTGGTCAGTCACTCCATCCCCAGATGCCACTGCCCAGCAGGCTCGAGGCCTTCTGCAGGGTGAATCTGTTTCTTCTGTGCCTTATGTGAAGCTCTGGAAGCACTGGCAAGCCTTAGAGTCCCTGTGCCTAAGGTCCAGTCTTTCTGGGATACCAAGGAGTTGCTTTTCTAGCAACCCTCCAACCTTGGATTAAATCTCCTCTCGCTTGCTACTGTCAAGGTGCTATAGACTGAATGTTTGTGGCCCCTCAAAACTCATATGTTACATCCTAACCCCTAATGGCATGGTATTAGGAGGAGGGGCCTTTAGGAGGCAATTAGGTCATGGGGATGGAGCCCTCATGAATGGGATTAGTGCCCTTATAAAAGGCCCTAAACAAGAGAACTCTCTGCTCTCTGCCATGTGAGCATACAACAAGTTGGTAGTCTGCAGCCCAGAAGAGGGACCTCACCAGAACTCAACCATGCTAGCACCCTGATCTTGGACTTCCAGCCTCCAGAACTGTGATAAATAATTTTCTGTTGTTTATAAGCCACCCAGTCTATGGTATTTCATTATAGCAGCCCAGACTGACTAAGCCACCAGGGTTCCCTCATTTCCCCTCTTCCTCCAGAACACCTAGAATAATCTCTGCAATATTCTTACAAAAGACAGGAGGATGCACTAACTTCATGTACTGTCTATTTTCAGTTCTTCAAAACTCCCTGAGACAAGTAAATATTAAGGATAGAGCTGCTTTGAATGGTGGAGAAAAAGCAAGAAAAAGTCGAATTTCCAACAAAACAAAGCAAAACCCCACCAATATACATGCATAGAATACACACACGTACACACGCAACGAAAAACCAATTTGGGGTAGGAAATACACCAGAATGATGACAGTGGTTATCTCTGAGAAGTGAGATTATAGAATTTTATTTTCTCTATTTTCCAAACTTTCTGTGGTGAATACATGCAAGTGTTATAATAAATCAACAGAAATCCCCTAGTCTGAGATGACTTCTAGGACAAATTGTTTCCAACCTGCTGACAGCTCCCACCTGGAGCTCCTGATTTCCTCTCAGCCTCTCAAGCCTGCTCAGCCTTGTCTGCACCAGGAACTTCTGAGTAATTTGTGACCACAAGGCCAATCCCCAACTGAGGGGGGCTGGGAGTCAATAGATGTCTCAACTCCCCATCCTCCAGTAGGACATCTGGCACACATCCTACAAAGTACCTCAGAGAGTCCCAGTGACCCAGAGTGGGATGTGCTTGTCGACACACTTTACACTGGCTTTTCTCCCTTCCCTGTCTCACCTTCCCCAGTTCCTCAGCTGTGCTTCCTGGGATCACTTCCCAAGTAAACTACTCCTGACGCAGTCTTCTTTGGGGAGGAACGTGAACTAAGACAGAGGGAAAGTCAGTATTTCACAATGTCACGCTTGTTCACATCTGTCTATAATGCAGTGGGCTCTACTGAGAGCTTCGCTGAACCAGGTGAAGAGGATTCCTACAACCAGAAACCCATGGATTACCAGGCACCAGCCTTCATCTTTATCCCTGTACCTCTACATCACCTAACATAGAGCTTTGCCTACATTAAATACTCTATTAAATGCTTGTGGAATTCAATAGATTTTCATTTACCACAGCTCTAATGGAAACTTGAATGCTCCTTTCGATGAGCCAACACCAGCATGGGTTCAAAACCAGAGCTCTGAATCTCTATTTGCAGCACAACCAAAGGGTGCTCCTTAAAGGGCACTGTGTGCTGTTAGCAGGTCTTCTTTATAACTCGTCAGAGTGCCCAGGAGCACATATGTCTGAAGTCAATGATGGGAGCTTGCAAGTCCGTTCAAGTGGGCGTTATTTCAATGATGGTCAATAGTGTACATCAAAAGGAATGTCACTTCCCCTGCCCGTCCCTTCTAGAATAGTCACATCCTTAGCTGCCAGCAGTATCTCCACAATGGTTAGTTACCCTCAGAAAGTAAATACTGGCTTGCTGACATTCTCTCTATTTGAGCTCTCCATGAGCCATTGCGTCCACAATTTGCTGGCACGATGAGAATTTCTATTCATGATAATGAGACAGAAGTACTAATTGCATGATCCTCAAAGGCTATCATCACAGAAAAATTGAATTAAGCTTAATTGTATAATTCTTCAAAAATGGGCAGTCTATCTGTGGGCAACTAGTACCTCTCAGTTAACCAGAACAGTTTATTAATAGCAAGGTCCCACACGTGCTGAGCCCACAGGAATTCAAGAGTGAGCAGGACCCCAACAAATGACAAAGGACAAACACGGGACTTGGAACCACAGACCTCTCCCTCGTCTGGAGTGTAGTTCAAAATTGAATCTTGCTGTGAGTTTTTCTTAGATGAAGACAGAGATTCATGTTTCACTTGTGTTTATGTTTGGACTGGAGACAAGATTTGGGGGCAGGGGGCAGTAGGTGAGGCCCACAGGAATTCATCACCTACATCACCAAAGGCATTGACTGCCACATCTGGTGCTGTCGATAGTCCTGTCCCTCTGTCCCATGACAAGCATGTAGCTAAAGTCTTTTACCTTGGCATCCTGAAAGCAAGGGCAGAGGCTGAGCAGAGGAGAGAGGAGTCCATCATAACTTGGACTTTGGAATCAGATACAAGACTGTAATCTTTGTTTCCACATTTAACCTAACTCATGATAACCTCATAGATATCTGACAAATAAAGGTGAGCATGATTTTCATGACCTTTTTAAATACCCAGAAAAGAGTCTCAAGTACTTGGTGGCATTTAAAACTTCCAGAAGATTCTCCTCATCCCTCACTGCATTTGAACCCTAGGATTAATTTAGGACTGATCTTGCCAAAGGAAAAGTCAGCAAAGTTTCTCTTGTCGTCTGGTGCCCTCAGTTCCCCAACTCAGCCCTCTTTTCATTCTTCTTCTTGAGTGTGCAGGACCCCATCAAACGGCAAAGTACAAATGTGGGACTTGGAATCACAGACCTCTCCCTCGTCTGGAGTGCAGTTCAAAATTGAATCTTGCTGTGAGTCTTTTTTAGATGAAGACAGAGATTCATGTTTCATTTGTGTTTATGTTTGGACTGGAGACAAGATTGGGTGGTGGGGCAGTAGGTGAAGGAGTGACAAAGAAGGTTGGTGGGCTCTCACCTGATGGAGTCATGCATCTTTGGACATATGTTCTCCTGGTTTCTCTTCTCTTCCTTCCTGCTCCTAACATTACCTCCACATTCTCCTAGTCTTACTTTCTCTATCTCTACTCCTTCCAAACGATAAATGTGGAAGAAAGGAGATTTGAGGTATTTTCTGTTTTGTATTTACATTTAAGGATGAACCTATTTATTTAGTGCCATGTGCCATTTATGACATTTTCTTATATAATACCTTAGTGCCTCTGTTTACATTCAAACCCAGTTCTCTTTCCTCTAAATGTTGTGTTATTTTCTCTACCCAAAATTATTCAGAGGAAGGTAGTCAAAGTAAACTAGTAAAAGTGCCCTTGTATTTCTTTTGCCCAAGTACCCAGTTTTAAGTACAACCCAAAGGCGACTATGAATTCAAGTGAGTCCAAAATGTATACAGTACATCATCTTCAATGAGCAACAAGAAATGGTTGAGAGAAAAGAACAGTTGACCCTTGAACAATGCGGGTTTGAACTTACAATTTTTTTTCAATAAATACGTACAGAACTACACGATCTGAGGTTGGTCTAAGCCACAGATGCAGAACCACAGATGCAGAAACACAGAACCACAGGGCTGACTATGGGACTTAAGCATCCACAGATTTTGGTATCCACAGCGGGTTCTAGAACAAATACCTCATGAATACAGAGGGACAATTGTACGATTATAGTTGTGATTGGTACCCAGATAAGTTACCCAGAATGACAGAATGGCTAAAATTGGGGGGTTTTAGTTAGGTTACCTGGTTCCATTGTCCACTACTTAAACTTTCTAAGTCTCCATTTTCTTATCAATTACACAATAATTCTAAGCCACAGCACTGGTAAAGGATTTCATGAGATAATACATGTAAAACACTTAGCACAATTCTAAGACATAATAAACTACCCATAAAAGAAGTTTATTCTGAGCACAGAGTTATTTCTTTTTTTTAAAACTCATTTTCCCTTCTCAATTTTCACTATTTAGAATTAATGGCCTTCTTTCCTTCCTGATTTGCTTGTGTTCTCTGTGTGTTATCAATTAGAATCTCAGCTATTCTGGGAAACATGGTCTAATTCACCATGGGAGCTGCCACTTTCATTGATAGTAATTACACTAACGTCAGTGGCCACTCCTGAAATTGAATTAGAGCTGTCTTCAAAGGCACTGACTGACTAGTTTTCTCATGGTAGTTATGAGCCAATGCCCTCTAGCTTCCTTGCTCAGCTAAGCCAGCCTGAAATGCTGCCCAGCTCCAGCTCAATTTGAGAAATTAGAGGGTAATGAGGAAATAGGGAGTGAGTTGGTAAAACAACCAAGGACGATGGAAAGTCTGACATGATTCACACATAAAAATCAATGAAGAAGGCGAGTAGAAGAAACAGAACGTAGCCAAGACAGAGAAGGAGAGCAATTTTCCGTGTTGGGCTGTCCTTTTAGAGCTATCTTCACAATCCCAAAGGAAAGAAGTGAAACTTGCCAATGAACATATGACAAAGTCAAATTTGGAGTTTGTTCATCATCCATTCGAATATTTATTGAAGTACCAACTACGTAACAGGCCCTCTTTGAGATGCTGTGATATAAGGCTGAACAGAACCCAAAAATCTATACCAGCAGAGATATGAAGTGGACTGCTTGCTAGCATTTGACCAACCTTGCTTTTCTCTTCTAATCCTGTGGGTCTGAGAATGTCACGGGTTTAAAAGAAGTCAAAGGACTTTCACTTCTCCTTTGTTGATTTTTTTTTTTTTTAGCAAGAGGCTCTTGAAGGAGCCACAGTTGTGAAGAAAAAGAAGTTAGAAGAGCTAGAGAAGGAAGCATGTAGAGAGGTGAGAAAAAGGACTTAAAAAAAACTAGAAGGCCCACAGACGCAAGAAAAAACGAGAAGGCCCACAAATGCAAGCCTATCAAAACCAGAACATGTATTGACGATATTAAGTGAAGGAATCAGAGAGCTAAGCCCTTTGAAACCATTTCCAATGTTAAACATCAGTGTTGGGGTTCCTAAAGCTGAAGAACCTAAGGTTAATTTAGCACTTTTCCTAAGCTAACTCAGTTAAAAGCCAGTAAGCCTCGTGGTGTCAATGTGACACAACTATTAGAATTTCCCTTAATGAAACCAGCAGCCCTTGGTCCACAGGTCAGAAACTTTATATTAGAACGTAGAAACAAGAGTAATGCAAGTCTGTCCTCTGATTCTCCACTGAATTGAGGAGAAAGTTACATGTTGACGGTGGACTAATTCTTTTTTTTTAATTAATTAATTTATTTTGGCTGTGTTGGGTCTTCATTGCTGCACACGGGTTTTCTCTAGCTGTGGTGAGCAGGGGCTACTCTTTGTTGTGGTGCGTGGGCTTCTCACTGTGGTGGCTTCTCTTGTTGCAGAGCACGGGTTCTAGGTGTGCAGCCTTCAGTAGTGTGGCACTTGGGCCCTAGAGCACATGGGCTTCAGCAGTTGCAGTGCATGGACTCAGTAGTTGTGGCATGCAGGCTTAGTTGCTCTGTGGTGTGTGGAATCTTCCCAGACCAGGGATCAAACCCATCTCCCCTGCATTGGCAGGTGGATTCTTAACCACTGCACCACCAGGGAAGTCTGACAGTGGACTAATTCTTTTCTTTTTTTTGAATTTTATTTTATTTATTTTTTTATACAGAAGGTTCTTATTAGTCATCAATTTTACACATATCAGTGTATACATGTCAATCCCAATCGCCCAATTCATCACACCACCACCACCACCAACCACCGCTTTCCCCCCTTGGTATCCATACGTTAGTGCTCTACATCTGTGTCTCAATTTCTGCCATGCAAACCGGTTCATCTGTACCATTTTTCTAGGTTCCACATATATGCATTAATATACAATATCTGTTTTCCTCTTTCTGACTTACTTCACTCGGTATGACAGTCTCTAGATCTATCCACGTCTCTACAAATGACCCAGTTTCGTTACTTTATATGGCTGAGTAATATTCCATTGTATATATGTACCACTTCTTCTTTATCCATTCATCTGTCGATGGGCATTTAGGTTGCTTCCATGACCTGGTTATTGTAAACAGTGCTGCAGTGAACATTGGGGTGCATGTGTCTTTTTGAATTATGGTTTTCTCTGGGTATATGCCCAGTAGTGGGATTGCTGGATCATATGGTAATTCTATTTTTAGTTTTTTAAGGAACGTCCATACTGTTCTCCATAGTGGCTGTATCAATTTACATTCCCACCAACAGTGCAAGAGGGTTCCCTTTTCTCCACACCCTCTCCAGCATTTGTTGTAGATTTTCTGATGATGCCCATTCTGACTGGTGTTAGAAACTACCTAACTATCTACTACCTACTACCTCATTGTAGTTTGAATTGCATTTCTCTAATAATTAGTGATGTTGAGCAGCTTTTCATGTGCCTCTTGGCCATCTGTATGTCTTCTTTGGAGAAATGTCTATTTAGGTCTTCTGCCCATTTTTGGATTGGGTTGTTTGTTTTTTTAATATTGAGCTGCATGAGCTGTTTATACATTTTGGAGATTAATCCTTTGTCTGTTGATTCGCTGGCAAATATTTTTTCCCATTCTGAGGGTTGTCCTTTCGTCTTGTTTATGGGTTCCTTTGCTGTGCAAAAGCTCTTAAGTTTCATTAGGTCTCATTTGTTTATTTTTGTTTTTATTTCCATTTCTCTAGGAGATGGGTCAAAAAGGATCTTGCTGTGATTTATGTCATAGAGTGTTCTGCCTATGTTTTCCTCTAAGAGTTTTACAGTGTCTGGTCTTACATTTAGGTCTCTAATCCATTTTGAGTTTATTTTTGTGTATGATGTTAGGGAGTGTTCTAATTACATTCTTTTACCTGTAGCTGTCCAGTTTTCCCAGCACCACTTATTGAAGAGGCTGTCTTTTCTCCACTCTATATTCTTGCCTCCTTTATCAAAGATAAGGTGACCATATGTGTGTGGGTTTATCGCTGGGCTTTCTATCTTGTTCCATTGATCTATGTTTCTGTTTTTGTGCCAGTACCATATTGCCTTGATTACTGTAGCTTTGTAGTATAGTCTGAAGTCAGGGAGTCTTGACTTCTGGATGCCTCCAGCTCCGTTTTTTTCCATCAAGATTGCTTTGGCTATTCGGGGTCTTTTGTGTCTCCATACAAAGTTTAAGACTTTTTGTTCTAGTTCTGTAAAAAATGCCATTGGTAATTTGATAGGGATTGCATTGAATCTGTAGATTGCTTTGGGTAGTAGAGTCATTTTCACAATATTGATTTTTCCAGTCCAAGAACATGGTATATCTCTCCCTCTATTTGTATCATCTTTAATTTCTTTCATCAGTGTCTTATAATTTTCTGTACACAGGTCTTTTGTCTCCCTAGGTAGGTTTATTCCTCGGTATTTTATTCTTTTTGTTGCAATGGTAAATGGGAATGTTTCCTTAATTTCTCTTTCAGATTTTGCTTCATTAGTGTATAGGGATGCAGGAGATTTCTATGCATTAATTTTGTATCCTGCTACCTTACCAAATTCATTGATTAGCTCTAGTAGGTTTCTGGTGGCATCTTTAGGATTCTCTATGTATAGTATCATGTCATCTGCAAACAGTGACAGTTTTACTTCTTCTATTCCAATTTGGATTCCTTTTATTTCTTTTACTTCTCTGATTGCCATGGCTAGGACTTCCAAAACTATGCTGAATAATAATGGTGAGAGTGGACATCCTTGCCTTCTTCTTGATCTTAGAGGAAATGCTTTCAGTTTTTCACCATTGAGAATGATGTTTGCTGTTGGTTTGTTGTATATGGCCTTTATTATGTTGAGGTAGGTTCCCTCTATGCCCACTTCCTGGAGAGTTTTTATCATAAATGCGTGTTGAATTATGTCAAAAGCTTTTTCTGCATCTATTGAGATGATCATATGGTTTTTATTCTTCAATTTGTTAATATGGTGTATCACATTGATTGATTTGCATATATTGAAGAATTCTTGCATCCCTGAGATAAATCCCACTTGATCATGGTGTATGATCCTTTTAATGTGTTGTTGGATACTGTTTGCTAGTATTTTGTTGAGGATTTTTGCATCTATACTCATCAGTGACATTGGTCTGTAATTTTCTTTTTTTGTAGTATCTTTGTCTGGTTTTGATATCAGGGTGATGGTGGCCTCATAGAATGAGTTTGGGAGTGTTCCTTCCTCTGCAATTTTTTGGAAGAGTTTCAGAAAGATCGGTGTTAGCTCTTCTCTAAATCTTTGATGCAATTCGCCTGTGAAGCCATCTGGTCCTAGACTTTTTTTGTTTTTTGGAAGATTTTAAATCACAGTTTCAATTTCATTACTTGTGATTGGTCTGTTCATATTTTCTATTTCTTCCTGGTTCAGTCTTGGAAGGTTATATCTTTCTAAGAATTTGTCCATTTCTTCCAGGTTGTCCATTTTATTGGCATAGAGTTGCTTGTAGGAGTCTCTTAGGATGCTTTGTATTTCTGCGGTGTGTGTTGTAATTTCTCCTTTTTCATTTCTAATTTTATTGATTTGAGTCCTCTCCCTCTTTTTCTTGCTGAGTCTGGCTAATGGTTTATCAATTTTCTTTATCTTCTCAAAGAACCAGCTTTTAGTTTTATTGATCTTTGCTACTGTTTTCTTTGTTTCCATTTCATTTATTTCAGCTCTGATCTTTATGATTTCTTTCCTTCTGCTAACTTTGGGTTTTGTTTGTTCTTCTTTCTCTACTTCCTTTAGGTGTAATGTTAGATTGTTTACTTGAGATTTTTCTTGTTTCTTGAGGTAGGCTTGTATAGCTATAAACTTCCCTCTTAGAACTGCTTTTGCTGCATCCCATAGGTTTGGGATCGTTGTGTTTTCATTGTCATTTGTCTCTAGGTAGTTTTTGATTTCCTCTTTGATTTCTTCAGTTATTGCTTGGTAATTTAGTAACAGTGTTTAGCCTCCATGTGTTTGTGTTTTTTATGTTTTTTTCCCTGTAATTGATTTCTAATCTCATAGAATTGTGGTCAGAAAAGATGTTTGACATGATTTCAGTTTTCTTAAATTTAACAAGGCTTGATTTGTGACCCAAGATGTGAGCTATCCTAGTGAATGTTCTGTGCGCACTTGAGAACAAAGTATAATCTGTTTTTGGCTGGAATGTCCTATAAATATCAATTAAATCTATCTGGTCTATTGTGTTATTTAAAGCTTGTGTTTCCTTACTTATTTTCATTTTGGATGATCTGTCCATTCGTGTAAGTGAGGTGTTAAAGCCCCCCACTATTTTTTGTGTTACTGTCGATTTCCTCTTTTATAGTTGTTAGCAGTTGCCTTATGTACTGAGGTGCTCCTATGTTGGGTGCATATATATTTATAATTGTTATATCTTCTTCTTGGATTGATCCCTTGATCGTTATGTAGTGTCCTTCCTTGTCTCTTATAACATTCTGTATTTTAAAGTCTATTTTATCTGATATGAGTATTGCTGCTCCAGCTTTCTTTCGATTGCCATTTTCATGGAATATCTTTTTCCATCCCCTCACTTTCAGTCTGTATGTGTCCCTAGGTCTGAAGTGGGTCTCTTGTAGACAGCATATATATGGGTCTTCTTTTTGTATCCATTCAGCAAGCCTGTGTCTTTTGTTTGGAGGATTAATCTATTCATGTTTAAGGTAATTATCAATATGTATCTTCTTATGACCATTTTCTTAATTGTTTTGGGTTTGTTTTTGTAGTTCCTTTTCTTCTCTTGTGCTTCCCACTTAGAGAAGTTCCTTAAGCATTTGTTTTAGAGCTGGTTTGGTGGTGCTGAATTCTCTTAGCTTTTGCTTGTCTGTAAAGCTTTTGATTTCTCCATGGAATCTGAATGAGATCCTTGCCGGGTAGAATAATCTTGGTTGTAGGTTCTTCCATTTCATCACTTTATCATGCCACTCCCTTCTGGCTTATAGAGTTTCTGCTGAGAAATCAGCTCTTAACCTTAGGGGAGTTCCCTTGTATGTTATTTGTCATTTTTCCCTTGCTGCTTTCAATAATTTTTCTTTGTCTTTAATTTTTGCCAGTTTGATTACTATGTGTCTTAGCATGTTTCTCCTCGGGTTTATCCTGTATGGGACTCTCTGCGTTTCCTGGACTTGGGTGGCTATTTTCTTTCCCATGTTAGGGAAGTTTTCGACTATAATCTCTTCAAATATTTTCTCAGGTCCTTTCTCTCTCTCTTCTCCTTCTGGGACCCCTATAACGTGGATGTCGTGGCATTTAATGTTGTCCCAGAGGTCTCTTAGGCTGTCTTCATTTCTTTTCATTCATTTTTCTTTATTCTGTTCTGTAGCAGTGAATTCCACCATTCTGTTTTCCAGGTCACTTATCTGTTCTTCTGCCTCAGTTATTCTGCTATTGATTCCTTCTAGTTTATTTTTCATTTTAGTTATTGTGTTGTTCATCTCTGTTTGTTTGTTCTTTAATTCTTCTAGATCTTTGTTAAACATTTCTTGCATCTTCTCGATCTTTGCCTCCATTCTTTTTCCGAGGTCCTGGATCATCTTCACTATCATTATTCTGAATTATTTTTCTGGAAGGTTGCCTATCTCCACTTCATTTAGTTGTTTTTCTGGGGTTTTATCTTGTTCCTTCATCTGGTACATAGCCCTCTGACTTTTCATCTTGTCTATGTTTCTGTGAATGTGGTTTTCATTCCACAGGCTGCAGGATTATAGTTCTTCTTGCTTCTGCTGTCTGCCCGCTAGTGGATGAGGCTATCTAAGAGGCTTGTGCAAGTTTCCTGATGGGAGGGACTGGTGGTGGGTAGAGCTTGCTGTTGCTCTGGTGGGCAGAGCTCAGTAAAACTTTAATCTGCTTGACTGCTGATGGGTGGGGCTGGGTTCCCTCCCTGTTGGTTGTTTGGCCTTAGGCAACCCAACAGTGGAGCCTACCTGGGCTCTTTGGTGGGGCTAATGGTGGACTCTGGGAGGACTCATGCCAAGGAGTACTTCCCAGAACTTCTGCTGCCAGTGTCCTTGTTCTCATGGTGAGCCACAGCCACCCCCTGCCACTGAAGGACACCCTCCAACACTGGCAGGTAGGTCTAGTTCAGTCTCCCCTGGGGTCACTGCTCCTTTCCCTGGGTCCCAATGCACACAGTACTTTGTGTGTGCCCTCCAAGAGTGGAGTCTCTGTTTCCCTCAGTCCTGTGGAAGTCCTGCAATCAAATCCTGCTAGCCTTCAAAGTCTGATTCTCTAGGAATTCCTCCTCCTGTTGCTGGACCCCTAGGTTGGGAAGCCTGACGTGGGTCTCAGAACCTTCACTCCAGTGGGTGGACTTCTGTGGTATAAGTGTTCTCCAGTTTGTGAGTCACCCACCCAGCAGTTATGGGATTTGATTTTATTGTGATTGTGCCCCTCCTACTGTCTCATTGTGGCTTCTCCTTTTTCTTTGGATGTGGGGTATCTTTTGGTGAGTTCCAGTGTCTTCCTGTTGATGATCGTTCAGCAGTTAGTTGTGATTCTGGTGTTCTCGCAAAAGCGAGTGACAGCACATCCTTCTACTCTGCCATCTTGGTTCAGGGCCCTATCTGGACTAATTCTTAACGTCCAGAAGTTTCATGCAGAAAAGACTACTTAGGAATTGAAAGATCAAATGACCTTATAAGCTGTTGTCAAGAGCATGGTATTTAATGAATATGAGTCACCTTTCCTCCTATTTATTACTACACAAAATAGTAACTGATGTCAGAAATTCTACTATAACCAAATAATTTGAGAATATCCAATAATTTATAACTCCCCTCTTCTCTAGCTCCCAGCTCCTATCCCCAGACTGTATTAACTTTCATAACAATGAAAGCAATAATCCCTTTACAGCAATTATTATTTTTAGATTATATTTTTATATTGACTTGGATAATTATTTGATTGGCCTCTTTTCCCTCCACCAAGTTATAAGTGGCCATGAGAGCAGAGACCAAGTCATATTTTTATTAATTACTGAATCACCAGCACCTAGCAGGACCTCAATAAATATTTGCTAATTGAATGAACTTTCAACATTTATGATTGTGGACTTGGTTATATTCCAAACACAATGTTATGATGGACAAAGCTGGTGTGAATAAGTTATGAGGAACTGGGGAAAGGGAAGCAGAATGAGATTATTTATGATAAGCAGTAAATTGTGCCTGTGGGAAAGCCCAATTCAAAATTCCAGGAAAGGGCAGCCACAAATCTATAGGAATCAGATGTGCTGATGCCAGCTTCTTCAGCAGTTTTCCGGCTGATGTTGTCAGTAGTCATTGTCATCATCATCATCCTTATTATCTGTGCCAGGCATGTCACATATATTATTCCTAATCACCAATAACCTGCTTAGGTGTGATTATCTCCATTTTATAGCTGAAGAGACTAAGGCTTCCTGAGTAAAGCAGTAGAGCCAGAAATCAAACTCAACCCTGATCCAAGTATACTGCACTTCCTTCCCCAAGACTGGCTCAGGATCACAATTTTTTTTTTTTTTTTACCTAGAAGATGTCCTACCCAAATTCACCATCTTAGATTTCTCAGCACACAGTTTTGCCTCTCCATCTGACTTGGTTTGACCCTACTGGTGGCCATTAGATTCGGCTTGTTTTTTGCAAAGAAGATGTTTCTTTCTGTGATGTATTAGTTTCCTACAGAGTCCTGTTCTGACAGCTCTGGCTGCTCTAGCCAAAGAGTAAATGAGACAGTCCTGGGAAGAATACCCTATGGTAGAGGGCTGAAATCATCCATTTTTTAACTTGCAGGCTAGAGCCAGCTTGAGAATATCACTCTTTTCTCACCAGAAATCCATAGAGTATGAAAGAAGGGGTCCTTTGGTCAAAGTATCCTTTAAAACTCATAATTTGTTTTTTTCTTAATGGTTCAATAAAGGAAAGTGCCAAGTCAATCATATTTATGTTGTACTTTCCCATCTCTAGGCATAATTATTTGCATAATAGAAATCTCATAAATGTTTAGTGAATTTTTTTTTTTATTTTTTTTTGCGCAGTACGCGGGCCTCTCACTGTTGTGGCCTCTCCCGTTGTGGAGCACAGGCTCCGGACGCGCAGGCTCAGCGGCCATGGCTCACGGGCCCAGCCACTCCGCGGCATGTGGGATCTTCCCGGACTGGGGCACGAACCCGTGTCCCCTGCATCGGCAGGCGGACTCTCAACCACTGCGCCACCAGGGAAGCCCTCTAACTGGCTTTTTAATAGATCATCTATTCTAGGGAGAAAGGAAGATCCAGTTTGAAGCTGACAATGAAGGCTTCAGGAAGAGGCCTAATCAGACTTGATGGCAAGTAAATAGTGGAAATGAGTGGAATTATACAAAAGTGTATGGTTCTACCTAGTCCATGACATGGCACCTTAGTGGACAGTGACCTACAATGCCAAGACCTGGAAGACCATCAGAGCAGGCTAGGAGAGACTAGAATTAAATGTAGTGTGGTTTTTCTTTCCTCTCATTTACAGTTGTCTTTGGGAAAATGGATGACGTTTCTCAGTGACCCACATATACATGACACTTCAGGTCCCCTATGGGTGATTAGATCAGAAAAATTAGAGAATCATGCTGGGTTCAATGCAAATAGCATATGTTAACTAGTTTACACTCACTGATGGTCAAGAAAAATGTTCTCTTCGCTTTACTGGATCACGGTATCTGGCGTGTTAAAAAAAAAAACAACTAGCTATACACCTTCCATTTTCCATCCAACTTCCAAATGTTTGGTCCTTTGCCAAAATATTGATAAATGTAATAAGTGAATGACCTGAAGGACAGAATCATCTCTTGGGAAACGTTTCAAATTAAGTACTCCTCAATTTAGGGAAATCCCATTTATGAAATTCTAAGATTTCAACCCAAAATCTGTATATAAATTATGGATCGGAGGAAGGAGCGGAGGGTTTATTTAAATTACTACCATAATCTGTTCTATTTCACAAGATTCTCAGGAGGCTTACTTTAAATGGTACATTAGTGCATTGAAAATATGGGTTAGGAATTTATGGCATGGATGAAATTAATATAGTGTCCCAAGGCTCCTTCCTTCAGATACTCGACCTTTGGATTCAATTCAACAAATTTCCAAGGAGGGTTCAGCTCTGGTAAATACTGGAGGCGTGGGAAGATGGTGCAGGACCAGTGTGTCGCCTCACCTCCCAGGGACACAAAAATACGTAATTTCTCTCTGTTCCAAACAGTCTTGGACCCTCAGGCCAGCAACCGCAATTTAATAGAAGCCCCAGATGAATTAACCTTATTTTTTAATAAACTACATGGAGCATTCACTGACATGAAAGCAGAACTTAATTAAAACTGAAACGTAGATGAGCTGGAACTGAAGAGAGAGGAAGTGCCATTAAAACCAAAGCTGTCTTTCCTCTCGTGCCCTCTACCCCCAGGCACACAGAATGAGCAGCAGAGTAAGCGGGGACGTCAGTGCCCTATTAGGGTAAAAATAATCATGCTAGTACCAATGCCCTGAACAATTATTATAAGATTCTAAGGCATTCATTATATCGAACTGTACTGCTGATGGTACCACAGTAATGACTACCGAAGTACATCTTAAAGGCTAGTTTTAATTATGAACAGTGATCATTCACACTACAATTGAAATTGCTTCCCCCATCCTCTGACAATTAGACATTCTCTCAATGGCAGGGATTAAGAAGACACATATTTAGAAGTCTGGAGAAAGACTTCTGAGGAGAAGGTAAGGTGACCCCTTTTGTACCCCAGTGGCACTGGTTATGGATCCACTTTCTCCCCAATACCAGGCTATTGAGATGATTTCCTGTGTTTTCTCACTTCCCCATCTACCCTTCCCATAAACACTCATCACCAAAATGTGCCCAAGCAGGTCACTGTTTCTTACAATCGGAAAAAGCATAGCCAACTCCCGTGGCTAATTCCACGTCTGCCTAACTGCTCAAGTCTCACCCCACTGCTTTAAGAGATTTCAAGAAGGAAAGAGAAAAATTCACCTGCCACCTTCCCTCCACCGCCTCCATTCGTGCATATCATCCAATGACATAAGGCTTCGGAGAAACCAAAACATTATATCTCATCGTGAAAAGATTAGGAATCCTTAATCTATACTTTCTGCTAGACCCCATAATACATTACAGTCTTGGGTAAATGTGCCTGCTAAGTCAGTCAGCAGTTACTCAGTGTCCTAATAAATCACCTTCTAGCTGCAGACCCAGCCCAGCAAGGCAGCTCTGCACTGCAGTTACTTTAGGCACCTGGAAGAATGTGTCCTATGCCAAACCCTGTCCTACTTAGTTCTCTAGTGTCTGAAAAATTCTGTACCCCTATATTTAAGATGTATGTCTCATAAGCAGCATATAGTTGGGCTCTGAGTTTTTTTTCCTAATCCAGTCTGACAATCTTTAAATTGGAATATTTTAGCATGTTTATTTCAAATGTAATGACTCATGTATTTGAGTTTAAACTACCACATTACCATTTGCTTTCTGTTGGTCCCATCTGTTCTGTGTTTTTCTCTCTCTCTCGTTTCTCCCTCTATCTTGGCTTTATTCAGATTTATTGAATTTATTATTTTTTAATCTATTTTCCTCGTGATTATCTTGTTTTCTTGGTACTAGTCCTGCTTACGGCATGTATCTCTGGTTTGAAGGTTTTTTCATCACTGCTGGAAAATTCTGTCCTGTTTCTCTTCAAATATTGTTTCTGTTCTATTCTCTCTCAGTCTCACCTTTTATTTTCTTGAAAATATTAAGCTTAGTTATTTTAAAGTTCGGATCTAATTAATGCCATTATCTGGATCCCCTACGGATCTGGTTCCTTTGTCTCTTGTTTCTTTTGGTCTGTGGTGACAAATTTGTGTTTCCTCATATGAAAAATATAGATAAAATTTAAGGCTCTAAAATATGGTATCTTCCTTCTAAGGAGTTTTAAACATGCTTCTAGGTCTAGACAAGGGACACTCACAATTCCAGATCACCACAATTTAGTCAGGGTTTGACATGATTCAAAACCTATTTCCAGGAGAGGGTGTGGAGAAAAGGGAACCTTCCTACGCTGTTGGTGAAAATGTAAATTGGTGCAACCACTATTGAGAACAGTATGGAGGTTCCTTAAAAAACTAAGTATAGAACTACCATATGATCCAGAAATCCCATTCCTGGGCATATATTTGAAGAAAACCATAATTTGAAAAGTTATGTGCACCCCAATGTTCATTGCAGCGCTATTTACAATAGCCAAGACATGGAAGCATCCTAAATGTCCATCAACAGAGGAATGGATAAAGAAGATGTAGCATATATATGCAATGGAATATTACTCAGCCATAAGAAAAATGCCATTTGCAGCAACATCGATGGACCTAGAGATTATCATACTAAGTGAAGTAAGTGAGACAGAGAAAGACAAATATCATGATATCACTCATGTGGAATCTAATTTTAAAATGATACAAATGAACTTATTTACAAAAAAGAAACAGACTCACACACATAGAAATCAAAGTTATGGCTACCAAAGGGGAAATGTGGGGAGGAGAGATAAATTAGGAGATTGGGATTAACATGTACACTACTATATATAAAATAGATAACTAACAAGGACCTACTGTATAGCACAGGGAACTCTACTCAATATTCTGTAATAACCTATGTGGGAAAAGAAAATGAAAAAGAATGGATATTTATATATATATATATATATACATATATAATATATATATATGTGATTCACATTGCTTATACCTGAAACAGAACATTGTAAATCAACTATACTCCAATAAAAATTACAAAGAAAAACAACTGTTTCCAATTTACTCTTACTCCTAGGGTTTGCCTTTGGGATCCCAACACAAAAACCTGAGGGGTTTAGCAGAGCTCCCTCCTTGATGAACCCTTAACTCTGGTGTTTGTCTCACCAGCCCTGTAAGGCTGTTAAAGCTCTGTGTAATCTCAGCCTTTGAATCTCCTTCTACAGGAAAGCAGCCCCAAAGGCCAGCCTCATCTCTTCGGATTTCTTCCCCCAGAACTTTGATACATAAGTTGTCACTGTATTGCTACTTTCTTAAGCCTTAGAATAGATGTTTTTTATATTTGATCCAGCTTTTCCATTATTCCCAGCTGGAAGATTAACCTGAACCATCTAAGTTCACCATTACCAGAAGTAGAACTCCCAGGGCCTAGAATCTAACCATTGGAGAGTTGTCTTTAGCTGAAGGTTTTGCTTCTACTTAAAATCTAAATGTCAAAAACGAGCACATCAAGTCTCTTCACTCATTTACATTTTCAAGGAAATAAATATACTTATTATTTCCTAGGTGATGGGATTGGGGATAAAAAAACAGAAGGAAATGTTGGGTGCCCTAAGTTATAGTTTAGCTGGTGGGAAGGATTTCCAGAAAGTCTTGGATATACAGATAACAGGGATAAACTGATACACACATTAATCTACACACACATATTTTTGATCCCGGGAGTTTTACAGGTGCTGTTTAGATGGTTCTTTGCCACTCAAGTGCCACACTGAAAAGATCAGTGTAAGGACAACAATCCACCCATCTGTGGCTGCCAATGGGAAGGTCAGTCATCACCTGTACTGTTTGCCCTTAGCACGAAATATCTGCTCAACCTTAGCCTGATAAGCAACTCTGATGCCTCCCCTCAGGGAAGCACGGGCTGCTACTTGTGAAATGATTCTCTTGGTATTTCATAAAGTTTATGCTCCCAGCCAATGGTGAATCAATTCTGAACCATTTTTTTAAATGCACAAAGCACTAAGGTAGGTGATGTGAAAGGTAAAAAAGATGAATCTCAATCCCATCCTTTCATAAAAAAGCTATATACCTATGGTTTTAAAAGTTTTATTGTATCCATCTTTATTGTAAGTCATTTCAGGTCCTTTTTGAAAGCAGTCAAGGCATAAATAATTAATAAATCTATGAACAAATCTCTATCCCTGTTCTCAAGGGGTTTATGATCCAGAACTAACCCAGATGGCCGTGGAGTTAATTAGGATGGGTTTGCCCTTTAATGGAAGGTCCTTGAGCAACACTGGAGCACACAGGGATGCTCCTGAGATGTGGACACAGTACAGTGAGTTACCTGCACAACAACCAGTGCTCTTCCTCTTCTAACAGAACCCCAGTATTGTTCTTGTATTTATCCTCCCCACCCATAGTCAGGAAAGGGGAAGCTGACCACCCTTCCCTCCCCAACATCTCCAGAGGTGGGTGTGGTTGATCTAAATGAATCCTCGTCCACAGCCAGTAATTAGGGCAGTGGTAAGTACATGACCCAGCGCTGGTTCTTGAGATGTGAGAGCGAGTCAAGCCGCTCCTAGGACAAAGCCACAGAAAGAGGCACGCTCTCTTCTCCCTCCAGCTGTCTCTGTGATTAATAACGGCACCTAGAGCTGCACTCGCCATCTTGCAACAAGGCTGAGGATGAAGCCAACGTGGAGAACGGCAGACTAGAGATGGCAAGGACGTGGCACTTTGATAACGTCGTTAAGCCAGGGGGAGCTGAATGTGTAAGTAATTCATTGTAGACATGATTTTCAAGAAGGAGAGAATGTAAAGAATAAGAGTTAAAAATATATATATGAGAGAAAAACACTTTTTGGTAAACTGGGTAGAGTGTTTTTTATAATGTCCTTTAATATTCCAGGAAGAAGGTGATAGGATGAGGGACATGCTCTCTGATGGATATATCTATCAGACTCCACTGTAATACTCCCTGCAGGTTTTAAAGGCAATCTCTTCAAATAAGTACTTCATCACAATCAGTACATTTCTATCAGCTGTTATTGATCAAATATCCAAGATCAAGGTTTCCCAGCCTCGACCCTATTGACACCTGGACCTGATAATTCTTTGTTGGGGGAGGCCTGACCTCTTTAGAGTGCTTATCAGCATCCCTGGCTCCTACCTGCTAGATGCCAAGTAGTGCCCCCTAACCCTTGGTTGTGGCGGCTAAAAATGCCTCCAGACATTGATAAGTATCCCTGGAGGAGGGCGAGGGGACTGCCTCCAGTTGGTAACAATGACCTCAATAAAATCACTTTTTTAACCACCTCAGTCCAGTATGAAGGCAAATACGCATTCCTTTTAAAAATACACCTTGCTTATTTTCTTCTTTAAAAACTTAACATTTTGAGTGGTACAGAAACATGTAATGTAAAAGAGAAACTCATTCATAATCCACCCCCCTCAAATATTAACAATTTAGTGTATAAGCCTTTATATTTTCTATTCACGTGTTTACATATACAGAGATAATTTTGTAAATATAAATAGGATTGTAAAGTATGTTCTATTTCTATTTGTTCAATTCCTGCATATCAACGTATGTAGTGCATCTTTTCATATTTATAAATATATATTTATTTCCATATTTTATATATACATATAGATAACTCCCAACCCTATTCTTTACAGTGGCTAAGTGGTATTATACTGCATGGATGTTCTACAATTTATTTATCTAACTATGTAAAATTGAACCTCGGGGTTATTTCCAATTATTTGCCATTACAAACAACAATGCAATGAGGATACTTATATGGAAATCTTTGCATACACATGTATTTCTTAGAACAAATTACACGAAGTGGAATTAATGACTCAAGGATCATAAAAGCAGCCCTTTTTGAAAGTGTAAGTGTACTCCAAATATGGAATAATAGAATATAAGAACCAGGAGGAATCTATTGCATAACATTTATGCTAATTTATGTATAACAAAAAGTTAACCTAGGGGGTTTGCGGGTAAATTACCTAAGGTCACACAGCTTTTTTGTGGCAGAGCCAGGACTAGAACCCAGGCCTCTTAAATCCTATTATGGTATATTACATAGCGAGATGTATGTGGAAAGCCAATTTACATTGCTACAAGTTTCTTGGATATTAAGAAAAACTATTCTCCATTTGACTGTCTTGCAAAAATAAGAAACAGGCATTGAATGTTATAGGGAAGTGTGGCTCTCAACAGAAAGTGAGTTTGCCGCCCTCGACCCAGAGGACATTTGTCAATGCCTGGAGACATCTGGTCATTATAACTGGGTAGGTGCTCCTGGCGTGTAGTAGACAGAGACTAGAAATGCTGCTGATTTCCTAGAATGCACAGCATAATCCTCATAACAAAGAATAAAGGGCCCAAAACATCAATAGTGCTGAGGTTGAGAAACCTGCAATACAAATACAGAGAGATTTTTAGATATAGAGAATGTAGACTCTTTTCCCATGTTTGGTCCAGGAAGAGAACTAAGGACATTGCCACATCCCTTGCCTACCTTACTCTACACATATTCACACATGAAGGAACCACATGGAAGTCACCGGGAGTGGGAGATAATCATTAGTCACATCCTTCTCCTCTTAGTGAGTTCGGCCCCATTTGATAAGACACAGAAATTGGACAAATCACGATAAAAATGACAGCATCATTCCTGATGAGGCCAAACTAAAGAGTTGGGCTTGACCTATGGCCAGAGTTGAGCTTCCTAATCTCTCTCTCAAGTTGTATGTTACCCCACAGTTGAAGCCATCCCCCTCCCCGTGTAGGGACAGGACCTACCTAGAAAGTGCCTCACAGTTATGAGCAAAGAAGTACTGCTGAGAACAGGTCTTTCCAAGAGACACCTGGGCAAGGCTGAGCCTTCCATGCTCAATCCCTTCATTTTCCACACTCCCTAATCCCATCTCCCCTGAGAAATACAATGAGAGCTTACGAGAGGCCACATGTATTCCTTCCATTTTTTTCCATGTTGGGGCAGTAGGGTACTAGTTTCTTCCTCTCTATGAAAACTGGAGGAAAGGGGGACAGCTCCTGCACTGGAACAGGGGCAGAAGCTTTGTTCAACAGAGGAGCACTTCTTTTTTACCTGGTTTATATTCCAATCTTTGTACCATGTAAAACAAGTTGGTTTAGATTTTTTAAAGACATGGTAGATAGCTAGACAGGGCTACATACACATGTACATATATATGTATGTTATTGTGTGATAAGGAAACCAAACTTTTCTCAGTTAAAACAAAAATGTACTTACTGGAGACTAACATTTTTATTAAAGAAAACTCTGATGGAGTCAGATTATCTGTGCACATGACGAGTGATGGCCTACAAAGTTTGCTTGCTTCATCACTCCTTTCCTTTCCTGGCTCATTTTTGATGGATTTTCCCCTTTGTCCATCCAACTATACCATCCACAGATAACAATTTATCCACTTACTAATTATTTCTTGTAATGTAGAGACAGTTCCTTCAAGATTTTACTTGTATCTCAGCATTGTACCTGCTTCTCATCACTAGCCAAAGCCTAGAGAGAATAGGAATGACTTGAATTGTGCTTCAGGCCAAACGGGGGAAAAATCAAATTAAACCCATCAGTTTTAAATACCTTGGTCTCATCTCCATGAGTAGTAATACTCAGAAACTGCTCAAAATGAAAAGGCTCAGTTGAAAAGATGTCAGCTGCACTCTTCAACTTATGGAGCAGCAGCTCGGGCCCTCCTCACCTTCGATTCACCAAAGGAAAGAGTCGCTGAGCCCAGGGATGGGTTTAGCAGCTCAAAGTTCTAATGAGAAAAAGTACTTTTGAGCCTCACTGCAGTTTCCCAGCCAAAGTAAATCCCCCTGGGAGGGCAGGTGCAAAATCGATACTGAAAGGAGCAGCTGACATGCACACAGGGAAATGCTGGCCAGAAAATGTTCAGAAATAATATTTGCGTGGCCAACCATCCTCGGTCTGAGGCTGACCGGAAGCTAGCAGAACTAAGCTCTCAGAGTCACACTAGATACATTTGGTATTTTCTCACATGAACCTCTAGTACAGATGAAGGAAGGAAATAACACCAACGTAAGCTAAGATTTAACATATGCATTCAAACAGCACATTCTCTAATTCCCACTCTTATGAAATGAAACTTTTTTTTTTTTTAATTATTTTTTGGCTGCATTGGGTCTTCATTGCTGCACACGGGCTTTCTCTAGTTGCAGTGAGCAGGGGCTACTCTTCGTTGCGGTGCACAGGCTGAAATGAAACTTTTAAAAATGAAAATTTTGGGCATCCCTGGTGGCGCAGTGGTTGAGAGTCCGCCTGCCGATGCAGGGGACACGGGTTCGTGTCCCGGTCCGGGAAGAGCCCACATGCCGCGGAGCGGCTGGGCCCCGTAAGCCATGGCCGCTGAGCCTGCGCGTCCAGAGCCTGTGCTCCACAACGGGAGAGGCCACAACAGTGAGAGGCCCGCGTAACGCAAAAAAAAAAAAAAAAAAAAAAAAAATTTTACCCCCCAAATTAGGAGAATAATATCATGGGCCACCTGTGCTCTCCCCAACTAACTTGAGAGATGAAATATTATAAACACATTTGAAGACTTTCTCCTTTGCATGACCCTCCCTTCCTCTCACCCACAGCAAAATACTCTCCTGGATTTTCTGTTTATCATTCTCATGCATGCCACTTTCTACCATATATCCGTAATCCATAAACAATATACAGTATTTTAATGGTTTTAAAGTTATGTAAGTAGCACCCTACAGTAAATACCATTTCTGCACCTTGTATTTTTTTTCCTCTCTCGACATTATGTTTTCCAGATTTAAGATTTCTGAGCAGAGGAACGATAAGACTTTTCCTCTTGTTTTGACTTAGGCCATCGTAGTCTTGAGACCAATCAGGTAGATGAATAATAACTGAAATACAGTGGCCCTTTATACCCACAGTTTCCACATCCCCAGACTCAACCAACCATGGATTGAAAATATTTGAAAAAACAAATTCCATAAAGTTCCAGAAAGCAAAACTTGAATTTGCCACACACTGGCAACTGTTTACATAGCACTGACATTTTATTCGGTATTATTAGTAACCTAGACATAATTTAAAGTATATGGGAGCATGTGCATAGGTTTCATGAAAATTCTACACCATTTTACAATAGGGCTTTGAGCATCCACAGATTTTGGTATCCATGGGGCGAAGTGGGGGGGGGCAGTCCTAGAACCAGTACCCCCATGGATACCAAGTGATGATGGCAAATCATCCCAAGACCACACCAAGGTTGTTACTGGGTCCACCTATAACGAGCTAGTATCAACATTCTTCAAACAACTGAAAAAAAAATTATTTCTCTTTCTTTATATATTTCAGACATCATTTCTCCTTTCGTAAATACCACCCCACCATCCAACACCCTTCTATTCTTTCTAATGCTACCATCCTTCTAAGACAGAGAAATATGTAGACACCAAAATACCTTATGATAGGAAGAAATAGATAAGATGAATTCATCATGCTTGATCCTAGAAAAATGGGAGTCATCTTTGAAGAGGTATGGTAGGATGGGTATAAAAGAGACTGAGTCCCCAAGCCACTCAAAAAGCATTCCCAGTATGTTATAGTCCCAGTTTATAGGTCACTGTCCCCCTGAAGTGAAAGCCCTGTGAAGGCAGGGGGTATGTTTCTACTTCTCTATATCCCAGGGTTCAGCATATGCTCTGCATAAAGCAAGTTCACAATGAATATTTCTTGAAAAATCTGACAGTGGTGGTGAAGATGACTGGGACCAAAAAAGTGCAACATTAACACAATGTCAGGCTTTAAATGATCAAGATTACTGACCTATTGTCTTTTTATGTAAGCTCTGCCTAATCCTTTCTAATGTTTCCATTATAAGCATCCTTTTTTTTAGTGTCCTTTCAGTCTCATTAGTAAAAAAGGAAACCTTGCCACCTTTGAATACTAATTATCTTGACATTTTCATACCTGAGGCTAAATGTATCATCAATGAGCTTTAACCTTATCAGCTAGAGCCCTGTACCACTGTGCTGACAGGAGAGCCAGCTGGTTCCCAGAGGGTATTCTGTCAAGGTTACAAATCAAGATCTTCTTCGAGGAACCATCAAATCCTGCTTCATCCAGGCCATGGTAGGAAAAATGAACTTATATGTCAGAAAGCCAGTATATTGCTTCACAACAAGAAATAAAGCTGTCAGGGAGAACAGAATGTGCCAGTTGTCAAGCCTGGGCTTCCTCTTTCTCACACAGTTCTGGAGGCTTGTTGATGACATTTGTTTTCCAGAAGGTCACCCGTGTGTGTGCCTCTTTGCAGAGTTGCAAGGGTCCCCGTCATTCTCAGCCAGAGGGCATGTCCTGCTTGACCTTAACCAAGCTTAGCTTTCTCAGAGGTCTATCTTACACTCAGTGGGCTTCTAAGTAGAAGTGTGAATCTCTGCTCTCGGTCTCCTTTTAGTCCTTGTTTGTCTTTCTATTAGTCCTTCTTATTCTTACAAAACTGATCTGATTAAGCCCTGGTCCGCAAAGCAAACCTCATAAGGGCAATGTGCATTTAAGAGCTGAGCTTAGTGCCATAAAATCTAAGGGGGTTCTTTCTATATGCAAATAGTCCAAACCAGATCTACTGAATCCTATCTGTACCTACATGCACTTAAAGGTTAATTAAAGTATTACTATCTCATGAAACAGGTACATCTCTTCAAGAAAGCTGTTATACAGTAGTTCACAAGCATAGCTCTCAATTCTAAAAACTGTATATTAACTCATAATCTGAATTAATGAAGATATAGACAAGGAAATAAACAATATACACACTGAAAAAAAGAGAACTCAAATGACTTTAGTCCTCTATGACATTTTTGCTAACAGTTTATAATATCAGAATGTGTGAGCTGAAAAAACTTAAATAATGTTTTTTTTAGCACAAATCTCACAATGGTGCTTAAACTGACTTTAGTCAAAATAACCAAACTATCACTGAACATTTTACCAGGACATTAGAATGTCTGAATCAAGCAATTATCTAGAAACTAACCATTGATATGGTCAAAATTTCTATTAATAGCAAAAACACTGAAGCTATCATATGAATGCCGAGTATACTCCAGCTTTACCTAGCCCCTCCCCACGAAAACCAGCATAACAGCTTCCCCATAATTCCCAGTCATTAACTAGTTATGGATTTCATTTAATCTCAAAACCCATAAAAGAGAACTGGGATCCACCTGGATCATTTTTAGCAGGCCCGTCATCTATTGATTTTAAAGCCATCTCAATAATTTGAGAAAGGCCAAAGAAATTCTTAGCAAAGAAGTTAGAGCCATTACAAGTTTTGGCTGATGTGAAAGGTCAATCTTGCAATAATTCCCTCCTGAATTTAATAAAACCTGAGCAAACATAAACCAAAATTCGTTGATACAAAAATCCAAAGGTTTAAGATGGATTTGTGCTTGAGGAAAAATGCATCATTTCATCATTGGAGGAGCTCTGCCTTCTAACTTCAAGGCCAGAACGTGAGCTCATGCATTGGCCTTAGATGACAGGGGTCCAGTGGCTGTCCTCACGCCAGATGCTGAGAGCCAGGCTACTACAAGTGTCGGGAGGTGGGGAGGTGAAGACCAAAGTAGCTTCAAACATTGTCTGTGCCTTGTGCAGTGCTTGTAAAAGAGGAGGTAGAGAAGACAGTGGAGGATTAAGACGCGGAGATCACCTTCCTCCCACGAATACATCAGAAATACATCTACATGTGGAGCAACTCCTACAGAACACCTACTGAACGCTGGCAGAAGACCTCAGACCTCCCAAAAGGCAAGAAACTCCCCACGTACCTGGGTAGGGCAAAAGAAAAAAGGAAAACCAGAGACAAAAGAATAGGGACGGGACCTGCACCAGTGGGAGGGAGCTGTGAAGGAGGAAAGGTTTCCACACACTAGGAAGCCCCTTCGCAGGCGAGACTGCGGGTGTCGGAGGGGGGGGAAGCTTAGGAGCCGTGGAGGAGAGCGCAGCAACAGGGGTGTGGAAGGCAAAGCGAAGAGATTCCCGCACAGAGGATCGGTGCCAACCAGCACTTGCCAGCCCGAGAGGCTTGTCTGCTCACCCGCCAGGGCTGGCGGGGCTGGGAGCTGAGGCTCCGGCTTCGGTCGGAGCGCAGTGAGAGGACCGGGGTTGGCGCCATGAACACAGACTGCAGGGTAGGTTAGTGCGCCACAGCTAGCCGGGAGGGAGTCCGGGGAAAAGTCTGGACCTGCCGAAGAGGCAAGAGACTTTTTCTTCCCTCTTTGTTTCCTGGTGCACGAGGAGAGGGGATTAAGAGCGCTGCTTAAAGGACCTCCAGAGACGGGCGCAAGCCGGGGCTAAAAGCACGGACCCCAGAGACGGGCAGGAGACACTAAGGCTGCTGCTGCCGCCACCAAGAAGCCTGTGTGCAAGCACAGGTCGCTATCCATACCCCCCGCTTCCGGGGAGCCTATGCAGCCCGCCACTGCCAGGGTCCCGGGATCCAGGGACAACTTCCCCAGCAGATAGCACGGCGCGCCTCAGGCTGGTGCAACGTCATGCTGCCCTCTGCCGCCGCAGGCCCGCCCCGCACTCCGTACCCCTCCCTCCCCGCCCCCACGGCCAGAGTGAGCCAGAGCCCCCGAAGCAGCTGCTTCTTTAACCCCGTCCTGTCTGAGCGAAGAACAGACGCCCTCAGGCGACCTACACGCAGAGGCGGGGCCAAATCCAAAGCTGAGCCCCGGGAGATGTGAGAACAAAGAACAGAAAGGGAAATCTCTCCCAGCAGCCTCAGGAGCAGCGGATTAAATCTCCACTATCAACTTGATGTACCCTGCATCTGTGGAATACATGAATAGACAGCGAATCATCCCAAATTAAGGAGGTGGGCTTTGAGGGCAAGATTTATGATTTTTTCCCCCTTTTCCTCTTTTTGTGAGTGTGTATGCTTCTGTGTGATATTTTGTCTGTATAGCTTTGCTTTCACCATTTGTCCTAGGGTTCTATCCGTCCGTTTTTTTTTTGTTTTTAATTTTTTTCTTAATAATTATTTTTATTTTAATAACTTTATTTTATTTTATCTTACTTTATCTTCTTTCTTTCCTTCCTTCCCTCCTTCCTCTCTTTCTTTCTTTCTTTCTCTTTCTTTCTTTCTTCTTTTTCTCCCTTTTATTCTGAGCCATGTGGATGAAAGGCTCTTGGTACTGCAGCCAGGAGTCAGTGCTTTGCCTCTGAGGTGGGAGAGCCAACTTCAGGACACTGGTCCACAAGAGACCTCCCAGCCCCACATAATATCAAACGGCGAAAATCTCCCAGAGATCTCCATCTCAACACCAGCACCCAGCTTCATTCTACGACCAGCAAGCTACGGTGCTGGACACACTATGCCAAAAAAACTAGCAAGACAGGAACACAACCCCACCCATTAGCAGAGAGGCTGCCTAAAATCATAAGTCCATAGACACCCCAAAACACACCACCAGACGTGGACCTGCCCACCAGAAAGACAAGATCCAGCCTCATCCACCAAAATACAGCCACTAGTCCCCTCCACCAGGAAGCCTACACAACCCACTGAACCAGCTGTAGCCACTGGGGACAGACACCAAAAACAATGGGAACTATGAACCTGCAGCCTGCAAAAAGGAGACCCCAAACACAGTAAGATAAGCAAAATGAGAAGACAGAAAAACACACAGCAGTTGAAGGAGCAAGATAAAAACCCACCAGACCTAACAAATGAAGAGGAAATAGGCAGTCTACCTGAAAAGGAATTCAGAATAATGATAGTAAAGATGATCCAAAATCTTGGAAATAGAATAGAAAAAATGCAAGAAACATTTAACAAGAACCTAGAAGAACTAAAGAAAAAACAAGCAATGATGAACAACAAAATAAATGAAATTAAAAATACTCTAGATGGGATCAATAGCAGAATAACTGAGGCAGAAGAACGGATAAGTGACCTGGAAGATAAAATAGTGGACATAACTACTGCAGAGCAGAATAAAGAAAAAAGAATGAAAAGAACTGAGGACAGTCTCAGAGACCTTTGGGACAACATTAAAGGCACCAACATTCGAATTATAGGGGTTCCAGGAGAAGAAGAGAAAAAGAAAGAGACTGAGAAAATATTTGAAGAGATTATAGTTGAAAACTTCCCTAATACGGGAAATGAAATAGTTAATCAAGTCCAGGAAGCACAGAGAGTCCCATACAGGATAAATCCAAGAAGAAATATGCCAAGACACATATTAATCAAACTGTCAAAAATTAAATACAAAGAAAACATATTAAAAGCAGCAAGGGAAAAACAGCAAATAACACACAAGGGAATCCCCATAAGGTTAACTACTGATCTTTCAGCAGAAACTCTGCAAGCCAGAAGAGAGTGGCAGGAAGTATTTAAAGTGATGAAGGAGAAAAACATGCAACCAAAATTACTCTACCCAGCAAGGATCTCATTCAGATATGATGGAGAAATTAAAACCTTTACAGACAAGCAAAAGCTGAGAGAGTTCAGCACCACCAAACCAGCTTTACAACAAATGCTAAAGGAACTTCTCTAGGCAAGAAACACAAGAGAAGGAAAAGACCTACAATAACGAACCCAAAACAATTAAGAAAATGGGAATAAGAACATACACATCGATAATTACCTTAAACGTAAACGGACTAAATGCTCCCACCAAAAGACACAGATTGGCTGAATGGATACAAAAACAAGACCCATATGTATGCTGTCTACAAGAGACCCACTTCAGACCTAGAGACACATACAGACTGAAAGTAAGGGGATGGAAAAAGATATTCCATGCAAATGGAAACCAAAAGAAAGCTGGAGTAGCAATTCTCATGTCAGACAAAATAGACTTTAAAATAAAGACTATTAGAAGAGACAAGGAAGGACACTGCATAGTGATCAAGGGATCGATCCAAGAAGAAGATATAACAATTGTAAACATTTAAACACCCAACATAGGAGCACCTCAATACATAGGCAAATACTAACAGCCATAAAAGGGGAAATCGACAGTAACACATTCATAGTAGGGGACTTTAACACCACACTTTCACCAATGGACAGATCATCCAAAATGAAAATATATAAGGAAACACAAGCTTTAATGATACATTAAACAAGATGGACTTAATTGATATTTATAGGACATTCCATCCCAAAACAACAGAATACACATTTTTCTCAAGTGCTCATGGGACATTCTCCAGGATAGATCATATCTTGGGTCACAAATCAAGCATTGGTAAATTTAAGAAAATTGAAATTGTATCAAGTATCTTTTCCGACCACAATGCTATGAGACTACATATCAATTACAGGAAAAGATCTGGAAAAAATACAAACACATGGAGGCTAAACAATACACTACTTAATAATGAAGTGATCACTGAAGAAATCTAAGAGGAAATCAAAAAATACCTAGAAACAAATGACAATGGCAACACGATGACCCAAAACCTATGGGATGCAGCAAAAGCAGTTCTAAGCGGGAAGTTTATAGCAATACAATCCTACCTTAAGAAACAGGGAACATCTTGAATAAACAACCCAACCTTGCACCTAAAGCAATTAGAGAAAGAAGAACAAAAAAACCCCAAAGTTAGCAGAAGGAAAGAAATCATAAAAATCAGATCACAAATAAATGAAAAAGAAATGAAGGAAACAATAGCAAAGATCAATAAAACTAAAAGCTGGCTCTTTGAGAAGATAAACAAAATTGATAAACCATTAGCCAGACTCATCAAGAAAAAAAGGGAGAAGACTCAAATCAATAGAATTAGGAATGAAAAAGAAGAAGTAAAACCTGACACTGCAGAAATACAAAAATTCATGAGAGATTACTACAAGCAAGTCTATGCCAATAAAATGGACAACCTGGAAGAAAATGGACAACCTGGAAGAAAATGGACAAATTCTTAGAAATGCAAAGCTTGCCAAGACTGAATCACGAAGAAATAGAAAATATGAACAGACCAATCACAAGCACTGAAATTGAAACTGTGATTAAAAATCTTCCAACAAACAAAAGACCAGGACCACATGGCTTCACAGGCGAATTCTATCAAATATTTAGAGAAGAGGTAACACCTTTCCTTCTCAAACTCTTCCAAAATATAGCAGAGGGAGGAACACTCCCAAACTCATTCTATGAGGCCACCATCACCCTGATACCAAAACCAGACAAGGATGTCACAATGAAAGAAAACTACAGGCCAGTATCACTGATGAACATAGATGCAAAAATCCTCAACAAAATACTAGCAAACAGAATCCAACAGCACAGTAAAAGGATCATACACCATGATCAAGTGGGGTTTATTCCCAGGAATGCAAGGATTCTTCAATATACACAAATCAATCAATGTGATAAACCATATTGACAAACTGAAGGAGAAAAACCATATGATCATCTCAATAGATGCAGAAAAAGCTTTTGACAAAATTCAACACCCATTTATGATAAAAACCCTGCAGAAAGTAGGCATACAGGGAACTTTCCTCAACATAATAAAGGCCATATATGACAAACCCACAGCCAACATCGTCCTCAATGGCGAAAAACTGAAAGCATTTCCACTAAGATCAGGAACAAGACAAGGTTGCCCACTCTCACCACTATTATTCAACATAGTTTTGGAAGTTTTAGCCACAGCAATCAGAGAAGAAAAGGAAATAAAAGGAATCCAAATCGGAAAAGAAGAAGTAAAGCTGTCACTGTTTGCAGGTGATATGATGCTATACATAGAGAATCCTAAATATGCTACCAAAAAACTACTAGAGCTAATCAATGAATTTGGTGAAGTAGCAGGATACAAAATTAATGCACAGAAATCTCTGGCATTCCTATACACTAATGATGAAAAATCTGAAAGTGAAATCAAGAAAACACTCCCATTTACCACTGCAACAAAAAGGATAAAATATCTAGGAATAAACCTACCTAAGGAGACAAAAGACCTGTATGCAGAAAATTATAAGTCACTGATGAAAGAAATTAAAGATGATACAAATAGACGGAAAGATATACCATGTTCTTGGATTGGAAGAATCAACATTGTGAAAATGACTCTACTACCCAAAGCAATCTACAGATTCAGTGCAATCCCTATCAAACTACCACTGGCATGTTTCACAGAACTAGAACAAAAAATTTTACAATTTGTATGGAAACACAAAAGATCCCGAATAGCCAGAGCAATCTTGAGAACGAAAAACGGAGCTGGAGGAATCAGACTCCCTGACTTCAGACTATACTACAAAGTTACAATAATCAAGACAGTATGGTACTGGCACAAAAACAGAAAGATAGATCAATGGAACAGGATAGAAAGCCCAGAGATAAACCCATGCACATATGGTCACCTTATCTTTGATAAAGGAGGCAGGAATGTACAGTGGAGAAAGGACAGCCTCTTCAATAAGTGGTGCTGGGAGAACTGGACAGGTACATGTAAAAGTATGAGATTAGATCACTCCCTAACACCATACACAAAAATAAGCTCAAAATGGATTAAAGACCTAAATGTAAGGCCAGAAACTATCAAACTCTTAGAGGAAAACATAGGCAGAACACTCTATGACATAAATCACAGCAAGATCCTTTTTGACCCACCTCCCAGAGAAATGGAAATAAAAACAAACAAAAAAAATGGGACCTAATGAAACTTCAAAGCTTTTGCACAGCAAAGGAAACCATAAAGAAGACCAAAAGACAACCCTCAGAACGGGAGAAAATACTTGCAAATGAAGCAACTGACAAAGGATTAATCTCCAATATTTACAAGCAGCTCAATAACAAAAAAATAAACAACCCAATACAAAAATGGGCAGAAGACCTAAATAGACATTTCTCCAAAGAAGATATACAGGCTGCCAACAAACACATGAAAGAATGCTCAACATCATTAATCATTAGAGAAATGCAAATCAAAACTACAATGAGATATCATCTCACACCAGTCAGAATGCCCATCATCAAAAAATCTAGAAACAATAAATGCTGGAGAGGGTGTGGAGAAAAGGGAACACTCTTGCACTGCTGGTGGGAATGTGAATTGGTACAGCCACTATGGAGAACAGGATGGAGGTTCCTTAAAGAACTACAAAGAGAACCACCATATGACCCAGCAATCCCACTACTGGGCATATACCCTGAGAAAACCATAATTCAAAAAGAGCCATGTACCAAAATGTTCATTGCAGCTCTGTTTACAATAGCCCAGTGATGGAAACAACCTAAGTTTCCATCATCGGATGAATGGATAAAGAAGATGTGGCACATATATACACTGGAATATTACTCAACCATAAAAAGAAACGAAATTGAGCTATTTGTAATGAGGTGGATGGACCTAGAGTCTGTCATACAGAGTGAAGTCAGTCAGAAAGAGAAAGACAAACACCGTATGCTAACACATATATATGGAATTTAAGAAAAACACAATGTCATGAAGAACCTAGGGGTAAGACAGGAATAAAGACACAGACCTACTGGAGAACGGACTTGAGGAAATGGGGAGGGGGAAGGGTAAGCTGTGACAAAGCAAGACAGTGGCATGGACATATATACACTACCAAACGTAAAATAGATAGCTAGTGGGAAGCAGCTGCATAGCACAGGGAGATCAGCTCAGTGCTCTGTTACCACCTAGAGGGGTGGGATAGGGAGGATGCGAGGGAGGGAGACGCAAGAGAGAAGAGATATGGGAACATATGTATATGTATAACTGATTCACTTTATTATAAAGCAGAAACTAACACACCATTGTAAAGCAATTATACTCCAATAAAGATGTAAAAAAAAACCAAAAAAAATTACATACGAAGAATAATAGTAAAAGCAGCAAGGGAAAAGCAACAATTTGCATACAAGGGAATGCCCATAAGGTTAACAGCTGATCTTTCAGCAAAAACTCTGCAAGCCAGAAGGGAGTGGCAGGACATATTTAAAGTGATAAAAGGACAAACCCTACAACCAGGATTACGCTACCCAGCAAGGATCTCACTCAGATTCGATGGAGGAATTAAAACCTTTACAGACAAGCAAAAGTTAAGAGAATTCAGCACCAACAAACCAGCTTTACAGCAAATGCTAAGGGAACTTCCCTAGGCAGGAAACACAAGAGAAGGAAAAGACCTACAAAAACAAACCCAAAACAATTAAGCAAATGGTAATAGGAACATACATATCGATAATTACCTTAAATGTAAATGGATTAAGTGTTCCACCCAAAAGACATAGACTGGCTGAATGGATACAAAAACAAGACCCGAATATATGCTGTGTACAAGAGACCCACTTCAGGGGGCTTTCCTGGTGGCGCAGTGGTTGGGAGTCCGCCTGCCGATTCAGGGGACGTGGGTTCGTGCCCCGGTCTGGGAGGATCCCACGTGCCGCGGAGCGGCTGGGCCTGTGAGCCATGGCCACTGAGCCTGTGCGTCCGGAGCCTGTGCTCCGCAATGGGAGAGGCCGCGGTGGTGAGAGGCCCGCGTACCGCAAAAAAAAAAAAAGAGACCTACTTCAGACCTAGGGACATATACAGATTGAAAGTGAGGGGATGGAAAAAGATATTCCATGCAAATGGAAATCAAAAGAAAGCTGGAGTAGTAATTCTCATATCAGACAAAATAGGCTTTAAATTAAAGACTATTACAAGAGACAAAGAAGGACACTCCATAATGATCAAGGGGTCGATCCAAGGAGAATATATAACAATTGTAAATATTTATGCACCCAACATAGGAGCACCTCAATACATAAGACAAATGCTAACAGCCATAAAAGGGGAAATTGACAGTAACACAATTATAGTAGGGGACTTTACCGCCCCACTTTCACCAATGGACAGATAATCCAAAATGAAAATAAATAAGGAAACACAGCTTTAAATGATACATTAAACAAGATGGACTTAAATGATATTTATAGGACATTCCATCCGAAAACAACAGAATACACTTTCTTCTCAACTGCTCACGGAAAATTCTCCAGGATAGATCCTATCTTGGGTCACAAATCAAGCCTTTGTAAATTTAAGAAAATTGAAATCATATCAAGTATCTTTTCCTCACAACACTATGAGACTAGATATCAATTACAGGGGAAAAAAATGTAAAAAATACAAACACATGGAGCCTAAACAATACACTACTACATAACCAAGGTATCACTGAAGAAATCAAAGAGAAAATCAAAAAATACCTAGAAACAAATGACAATGAAAACACGATGACCCAAAACCTATGGGATGCAACAAAAGCAGTGCTAAGAGGGAAATTTATAGCAATAAAATCCTACCTCAAGAAACAAGAAAAATCTCAAATAACTTATCCTTACACCTAAAGCAATTAGAGAAAGAAGAACAAACAAAACCCAAAGTTAGCAGAAGGAAAGAAATCATAAAGATCAGACCAGAAATAAATGAAAAAGAAATGAAGGAAACAATAGCAAAGATCAATAAAACTAAAAGCTGGGTCTTTGAGAAGATAAACAAAATTGATAAACCACTAGCCAGACTCAGCAAGAAAAAAAGGGAGAAGACTCAAATCAATAGAATTAGAAATGAAAAAGGAGAAGTTACAACTGACACTGCAGAAATACAAAGGATCATGAGAGATTACTACAAGAAACTCTATGCCAATAAAATGGACAACCTGGTAGAAACGGACAAATTCTTAGAAAAGTGCAACCTTCCGAGACTGAACCAGGAAGAAATAGAAAATATAAACAGACCAATCACAAGCACCGAAATTGAAACTGTGATGAAAAATCTTCCAACAAACAAAAGCCCAGGACCAGATGGCTTCACAGGCGAATTCTATCACATTTAGAGAAGAGGTAACGCCTATCTTTCTCAAACTCTTCCAAAATATAGCAGAGGGAGGAACACTCCCAAACTCATTCTACGAGGCCACCATCACCCTGATACCAAAACCGGACAAAGATGTCACAAAAAAGAAAACTACAGGCCAATATCACTGATGAACATAGATGCAAAAATCCTCAACAAAATACTAGCAAACAGAATCCAACAGCATATTAAAAGGATCATACACCATGATCAAGTGGGGTTTATTCCAGGAATGCAAGGACTCTTCAATATACGCAAATCAATCAATGTGATAAACCATATTAACAAATTGAAGGAGAAAAACTATATGATCATCTCAATAGATGCAGAGAAAGCTTTTGACAAAATTCAACACCCTTCTATGATAAAAACCCTGCAGAAAGTAGGCATAGAGGGAACTTACCTCAGAATAATAAAGGTCATATATGACAAACCCGTATACACTACCAAATGTAAAATAGATAGCTGGTGTGACGCAGCCGCAAAGCACAGGGAAATCCGCTCAGTGCTTTGTGACCACCTAGAGGGGTGGAATAGGGAGGGTGGGAGGGAGATGCAAGAAGGAGGGGATGTGGGGTTATATGTATACATATAGCTGATTCACTTTGTTATACAGCAGAAACTAACACATTGTAAAGCAATTATACTCCAGTAAAGATGTTTAAAAAAAAAAAAAAAAAAAAGAGGAGGTAGAACAGCGAAATTGATGTCCATTGCATCAAGCCAGCAGGAAAAATATCACATATTACAATATATGGAATAAACTTTTAGTAATACTTCTAATAATTTTTGCTTAGGTAGCATCTAATTATAAGCCAGCAACTGAGTTGTCCCCACCCAGCTCTTAGCAGCTATACCTAAAGAGAACCAAGGCTTTCCCTATACCATGTGTGGCAGGATACAGAACACAGCTCCAGGTCAATCCTGGATTTTCTGCCACTTACAAGCCTTCTGGTTATGAACCAGTTCATGAACCTCTCTGAGCCAGTTTCTTCTTGACAGAACTATGGCCAAGATCTGAAGAAAAGATGAGATAAAGATGAGCTATCAACACTTCATGAAACGGTACCTGGCTTTTCTTGTCAGATAGCACGGTACAGTGAGCATAGGCTCAGAGCTGGAGAGTTACGGGTTTGAATCTCAAGTCTGCTAACTAGTGTCTTGTTACTTAGGAACAGTAGCTAACATCTCGAGGCTTTATTTTCCCCATCCGTAAAATGGGGATAATGATACCTCCACCTTGCTTTTTAAGAGACGTCTTCACAGTGAGTTTTGCAAGGGCAGGGACCAGCACTTGTAGGTAGTCAGTAAGGGTGGCCATAGTAGTGGTTTTGCTGCTGTTGTTATTTTTACTATAATCACTGTGCTGGTTGATTGATCTGGGAAGGCTGTGGGACCGACTGAAAAACAAGGTGAAGAAAGAAGGGAGAGAGAAGCAGCGCTGCCTTGACAGAAAGAAAGGGACTAGTGGCATGTGGGGAGAAGAAACAGGTTAAGAAAAATAGAAATCTTTAAAAAGGCCAGGGTGGGAGGTCACTCCTGGGAGAGAGCCAATAACCACGTGAAAGTAGGTTGAGGGGAGGAAGAACAGAACTCATGGGGATGGCGGGGGTGGGGGCAGTTCTAATGAAAACTTCAAATAGACACGTGAGAATAAAAAGCTTCCCTGGGCCATGGGGCCACAGGTGGGCACTGTGATTCGTATGATTAGAGAGGTTCCTTGGAAAGAACATGCCATCACGACAGCCAGTTGAAAGGTGTGATGGCTGCTATGTAGGCATCCAAAGAGAGCTGCTTTCATTACACTGAGAGAATATAACAAACATATACAAATTCTAGCAGGTGTTCACTCCCCTACTGCCTCCTAGTTTAAGGGAAAGAGGGTAACAAGGAAAAGAGCCTGTCATTTCCAATGCATAACTGAATAGCAGAAACCCTGTGGAGAGGGGACATGAAGTTACCACTGGCCTTCAGGACTTTAAGTACCAAAATAATAGCCCATCTCCAACCAGAGGACACCATATGTGTTTCAGGGGAAATTTCTGAGAGGGAATTTACTGCTACACAAATCACCCTTGCCTAACCACAACTAACCAATCAGGTTACTCAAAGAAATCAAGGACGTTCTTTGTAAATATCACACTAGGATCCCTGATTTCCAGCACACAGGGGAGAGGCCTTCCCAGTTCCATCTCATGAAGGAACAGCTGCAGGTGCCTCATGCCAGGCCCTACCCTGTCTTCAATAATGCAGATTCTTCACCTCACCTCCAAGGTGCACAGCTGCCCAGTTACAGAAAGTCTCCATCAACCGGGCAGCTGAAGCTTGCTCACCATAGAATGGAGGGAAACTTGGTGACCTCAGCTTCTGAGGACTCAGAACACCTGATATTAAAAGGGCTTCCTGGGACTTCTCTGGTGGCACAATGGTTAAGAATCCTCCTGCCAATGCAGGGGACACAGGTTCGAGCCCTGGTCTGGAAGATCTCACATGCCGCGGAGCAACTAAGCCCATGCGCCACAACTACTGAGCCTGCATGTCACAATTACTGAAGCCCATGCGCCTAGAGCCTGTGCTCCGCAACAAGAGAGGCCACCACAATGAGAAGCCCGCGCACCGCAACAAAGAGTAGTCCCTGCTCGCCGCAACTAGAGAAAGCCCACGCACACCAACAAAGACCCAACGCAGCCGAAAAATAAATAAATAATTTTAAGAAAACAAAACAAAGTAGACACTCAATATTGAAAGAAAAAAAAGGGGGCTTCCTGCTTCTCCTGGCCTCTCTGTTAAGGGGAAACAAATCGAAGCATTTCTTGAAACACTGGGAAATCTACTCAGCTGTACTAGTATAGGTTGTGCCTTTCTAGCAAAGACATGTCAGCCCAGACCAAGATGAACAGAACAAACCCCCAGATAGGTGAGCAATGCATAGAGACCCAGGTTGAACATGGACAGAAACAGTGAGTGAAGGAACGTGGAGGGAAGAGCCATGAGAAATAGGCCAATGGCCATCGTGGAGGACAGACAGGGTGATATATAGGGGATGGCAATGTGGTGCCCATCCAAGGAGCTCAGGATAGGAGCAGGCTAAGGGCGGAAGGGCCCACACGGAGCGGGCATGAAACTGATGGCAGAGAACACGGCGGGTGCAAGAGAGACTCTAAAACAACGTTCTCTTTTTGCAATCCCAGCTGATACCTTCATCATGGCTGCTTCAGGGAGGAGCCACAACAAAGCTGTTTGGTTTTTATTTGACAGTGTACAGAGAGCCGCTGCTTGGCCGCATTTTACATGAAACCATGATTTCTGAGGCAAAAACACTGGTGCAGGGTGAGAAAATGTATTCCTAGGATTTGATTGGCTTCTTTCAAACAAACGGTAAAAGATGTAGGATTTATCCCTGCACATCAGCTTTCAAACTGTCTTCACCAATACATATTTCCCCAGAGCACACACAGGACAGGGCTCGGTGAGAAAACAATGTTCACTTTCTCATTTCCAGTAGGTCTCAAAATATTAAATTTACGTCAAAGGACAAATCCCTTCCAAGCCCTGTGAAAGGAGAATGCTCACAAGAACAAAAAGAAGGAGGTGAACTCGAAAGTCCTCTTATTGTGTCTTCAAGTTGCTTGGTTACTAACAGTTTAAATACTCATTACTGGCCCTTTTGCAGAATTGAGCAGCTGAGATCTTTTATCGAATTTTCATTCCTTAATAAAACACAATTCTTTAGGCAGATTTACCCATACCTAAGAAAACACATTCGGCTTAAAAAAATTAAATGCAACCGATGTTGACAACGCTATATAATTTAGCATTCGAGCTCAGAAAGAAAGGGGGATTAAGTGATCATATTCCCCCAGGACCATGGCTGCCCCTGTGTCCAGACAAGCCTAAAAGTACCCAACTTGTCTGTTACCGATTCTGATAAACCAGCAGCAAGACCGCTAAGTACTAGGACTGAGGAATGAGGGGAAATAGGTACCACAGAGTTCAGGATTTGTCTCTCCCCTTAATTCACAACCCGAGATAAAGACAAATGAGAAGAGGGCAGGAACAGAATAACAGGAAGGTTAATCCCAGGAAAAGAGAGAAAGACGAGGTTCATCCAGTGGTAGAAAAAGATTTAAACACCTAAATACTCTACCTATTGCCAGGTATCACCGACATTAGCCAACAGAATTACTGTATAATCAACTGGAGGGGAAAGGGAAAAGTTCCCACATGTGGACCAGAAAGCCTCCTCCACTGCATCTTATTGGCTGCTCTGCTTTTCACTGTGGAAAAATGAGTCACAACATGTGATACTAGGTGATACGGGCAACTTATGACTGTCAGACCATCCTGGAATGAGGTCCAGGTAGTGCCAGTAAGGCAGCTATTGTGCAAATATTCCTGATGTCTGATTCTTTGCAAGATATTTTAAACAAAATACAAATCATTATTTTGTTGTAAAATAAAACATGGCACATCGAAACCTCAAAATGGTTTTGCTCTTCTAATATGGTCATAACCTTACTTTAGATGAAAGAGGGGCAAATACCCTTCACAAGTAGGGTTTTTAAATTAAAAACATTCAGAGATATATTTTGCTTTGCTTTGCGTAACTCTCTTTTGACTTCCATCCACCAACTTTTGAAGCCTGCATAGGACCGTAGTCCCCAAAGAGAAGACATGCCAAATATTTGTTGTTTTTAAACATGGCTGGTTAGTCAATAAAATAATAACTCCTTCCGTTTATTTCACTTAAAGCCCGTGTGTCCTCGCTCTGTCCTTTCTACTACTATGGGTGTTGAGATCTCCAAGAGTGTAACTTGAGAGCCCCTATGACATCGTGATGATATCCACATGTAAGACTTGCATATTTAGGGCCAAGCAGACAGGGTGGCAGTCTACAGTAAATACTGGTTCCAAAAATTTAGAGGTAAAGTCATCCCTGGAGAAGGAAACTACTGAGATTCAACACATGATTCGGAAGTGGTTTGCAAACACACCGCTGATGAAGAACTGGGCAACAGTCAAGGTCGGCATAGCCTGCCAGTAATGAAAGACAGTTTTAAAGGAATCCTTGGTCCAGTAACACATCTGAAGATAGATAGTGTTAAAGAAGTCAAGTGATCTGCACAGGGAGTGTTTCAATATATCCCTTTGGGAGACAGTTTTCAGTCAATAGCAATGCCTTATCTATTGCTCTAAAATTGGATATAATATTTTTAAGGACAATGTGCCTGCGTCGGTTCTGACTCCATGATTTCAAAGCAATTTCATGATCATTTATTTGGTGTGCCAAATAGCGTGACCCCAAGAAGATGCCCCAGATACTGAACACAGTACTCCAGTTCCTGGAAAAATATTCACCCCACTGTAAATCGCTGTATCAACTTCCTGGTTTATCATGTATTTCTTAGGGGTTTACTGTGTGTCAACACCTAAGAGCCTCAGGAACTCTGGGAAAATTGAATCCAGAAAGCTGTCTCTTGTCATTAAACCGCAGAGTCTCCACCAAGGAATACCTAGTGAGGCTTTAATTGAGCGAACGCCAGCTTCGTTCGGCAGCATCTTTTTTTTTTTTTTTTTTTTTAAAGCAGAAAAGACACAGTGTTCCCCCTGCCTGAGGACTGTTCAGTTCTCCTCCAATAGCACTGTGTGCTCTCAACAGATCATTCAAATGTACCCCCCACCAAAACGATGATGTTTTGTTCTGGTGAACAGTAGTTAATGCAGATGTCAGAACAACCAGGAGTCATTTTTATTGTGAAGACTTGATGTGTAATTCAAACTTGTGAATTCAATAACTTCTCATTCTAGCACCCAAAGGAAATGTGTCTAGTCTAGCTCATTGCAATCAAATGCCCTCCAGCACACTGAACACCCATTTAGAAAGAACAAGCTACTCCAAACACTTGCAGCACCAGGGTTGGGTGCACATGGGAGATTGCAGCCCCCTGGAAATAGGAAATCACATAATTTCTCTACCAAAAAAAAAAAAGTCATTATCTCTTTATTTACTTCACCTGGGATGCTCTGAAGACTGGCTACCTTTTCCCCTTTCCCTGAGAGCCCTAGGGCCTTCATGAAATACATCATTTCCCAATGATGTACCTAAAATACATCTCTTAATGAGTGTCTAGATGGGTCAAAGCTGCATTATTTGTCGGTGTAGATGAGGCTTAAAACTTGGCTTGGCCTTAGGCGTTGAGGTCAGTAATTTAGAGGGTAGTCTTGAAAAGACTCCTGAACTCCAAAAAGAGTACAAATTATACCTGGCACTTGCCTTGTGCCAGACACTACCTGGGAGCTTTTGACATGTTTCTAATTCTCCCCAATGACTCTGCAAGATAGTTATTATCCAGCTTTTACTAATGGAGAACATGAGAGATAGGAATGTTAAATAACATTCCCAAGGTCACACAGCCAGACAGTCAAAGAGACAAGTCCATCTGATGTCTCAAGACTTTTCCTTGAAATGCACTGGAACGCTTCTCAGAACATCCTTGCTCAGTTCTGGATCAATGACTAACTTTAAACAATCAGCCTCTCTTTGCCTCAGTTTTTCTCCTCTATAAAATAAAGGTAGTGCACTAAGTAATTCTGAGTTTCCTTGTTGCTTTAAATCTTATGACACCATGTGAGTTCCACAGTTAAAGACCATACTGCCCAACACGCAATGCAGTGACATTTCCCTAGGATTTGTAGAAGCCTTTGAAATTCTAAAGCACAAAATCTTGTTTATAATCTATAGGTTAAACACTCTGCTAGCAGTTACCTTCAATAGGCAGTTTCCAAAACTGAACGTGGAGGGCAACAAATGGTCATGGTCCTTCCTAAAAGTTTGATTGTAGTCAACAGAAAACAAACAAACAAATGTATGCTCCTCAGTGAATCTAACTATAGTCATGTAATTATTATGGGGTGATCTTTGAGGGCTGGGCCTGTAGACAACTGTAGCTGCCACAGTTCCAACAGTGTCTTTCATGTGCTTTGGACTAAGTTTGCCTTCCAGTAATACCTCTTCCATATGTAGATATGAATATCTGAGAGCTGAAGCACTATAGCTGAAGTTCTTTGCAAAATTCCAGGTTCGAATAATTCAGTCCATTGTAAGATCCCCTGTTGGTATTTGGGATTTTAAATTAGGCAAAATGGTTTTGTTGTAACTGGGAACTATTTCTGGGAATGTAGCAAAGTAGTTGAAGTCAGACTCAGGTGCAAGTCGTGTTCTGCCATGAACAGGCCGTGTGACAGAGGGTTAGGTAGAGAGCTGACTCACCTCCTCTGAGCCTCAACTCCTTACTGGCAAATGAGCAGAATAACATCTACCTTAAAGGGTTGTTGTGGGGCAATATGAAGTGAGATAAAGTACAGACCTTGGCTAATATCATACTTGGATTCCGGAAACAGCCTCCTAACCGGTCTCTCTGCTTCTATCCCAGCCTGCATAGACTTTTCTCAGCTCAGCCGCTAAAGGGATTTGGATAAAAATGGAAGTGAAAGAACTTGCTATCTCACTCACAGTAAAAGCCAAATGTTCTTCTGTGTCATAAGGCCCTCCAGGATCTGCACCCTCCCCTTGCCCCCTCACCCCCTAGTTTTCTGTCCTTATCTCTGGTCACCCTCTGTCTTGAACAGTGTGGCAGCCACACTGCCCTCCCTGAAGGCTCTGGAGTGCACCAGGCACGCTCCTGCCTTAGGACCTTTGAACTTGCTGCTACCTCTGCCTGAAATTCTCCTTCCCTGGACACGTGCGTGGCTTATTTCCTCACTCCTGTGGGTCTCTGCTCAAAGAGCACCTTCTCAGTACGTGCTTCCTTGGTGTCCTTTCCAAAATGATCATTCCTCTGCTACCAAGACCTCCTTTCTCCCTTCTCTGCTATATTATTTTTTACTTTAGTATTTATTACCATATAACAGATTATAGAGTTTACTTATCTGTCTTGTTTCTTAGCTGTTTTGCCCTCTAGAATCTAAGTTGCCAATACACAGATCTTTGATTGGTTTGTCCACTCCTATGACCCGAGTTTTTAGAGTTGTGCCTAGCATATTAGTACTCATTAAAGCAGCCGCATAGCACAGGGAGATCAGCTCCGTGCTTTGTGTCCACCTAGAGGGGTGGGATGGGGGGGTGGGATAGGGAATGTGGGAGGGAGACGCAAGAGGGAGGAGATATGGGGATACGTGTATATGTATAGCTGATTCACTTTGTTGTACAACAGAAACTAACACACCATTGTAAAGCAATTATACTCCAATAAAGATATTTTTAAAAAACTGTTTGATAAAGAAAAGGAAAGAAGGAAGTGTTTTGAAGGCAGTACTGTCCACAGTAGCAAAAAGCTGGAAACAATAACTGTCAACAGATAAGTGGATAAATAAATTGCTGTATGACACACAAAAATTACTATGTAGTAGTGAAAAAACGAAGGTAACTATGTGAAAAACATATTGATACATGGTTCTTAGAAATATAATTTGAGTGAACAGTAAGTTGCAGAAAACTATAATACACAGCATAATACCAAAGCCCAATTATAAGAAAAACAAAACAGTATATTGTTAGGAATACATTCATAGGTGATAAAAACCATATATATATATAATTTTTTTAAGGGATAGTTAAAGGAAATCCCTGAACAGTACCTGCCTGTAGCTGTCGCATATGTAAATCAGGCTTACCACACAAAACAATAGACTATATCATTTAAATATACATATATAAATATATAGAGAAGGTAAGAAAATAAACAGAAATGGGATGTACAACTGCTTCAGGTTAACAGTTATCTCAAGAGAGAAGACCGAGATGAAATGTGAAGGGGTATCATTAACTGTATCTGTAATATTTTCTTCTTTCCTTCCTCAATTATATTCTTTCTTCCGTCCTCTTTCTCTCCCTTCACCTTCCTTCCTTTCTCTTTGAGAGAAGAGAGAGAGAAAGTGAGATAGATGGAGAAAGGGAGGGAGAGAGAAAGGGAGGGAGAGAGAGAGAGAGAAAGGAAGGGAGAGAGATGGAGAGAGAGATCTGAAGCAAATATGACAAACAGTTAAAACCTAACTTGACATTTTATATGATTCTGTTACATCATTTTCTATGTAAATATTTTTCAACAGCTTTTAAATGTTCCAAAATTTAAAGTAAAAGTTATATAATATCATGAGAAAATTTGTTTGTTAACATGAACACAGAACAAATGAATAATTTTCTAAAGAACAAGTCATTTTTCAAAATGCGATGATTAAAAAAAATAGACTGAAGACTGTTTAAGAAATGAAGTAGTAATTTAATATCTACCTACAGGGCAGGGGTGGGGGGAGAGGCCCAGATGATTTTACAAACAAGTTTTACCTAATATTCAAGGAAGAGATAATCCCAATATTATGCAAGTATTCAAGATAAAAATGGATGGATAAAAAGGAAATTCTCTCTAACTCTTTAGAAGGCAAGTAAATCCTGGATTCTAATAACAGACAAGGACCATAAGAAAACCATAAGAAATTATAAGATAAGAAAATTAAATAAAGTATAAGATTTAGAAAAGAAAACTCCCCTTCACTGAAATTAAAATTGTAGATTTTAGAAAATTCAAAAGATTTCTATTCAAAATATTAAAACTAATGAGAAACAGAAAATTTCCCAGATAAAAACTAAGTATAAAATAATTATGTTTTTATATAGAAAATTTTTAAGTAAAAATAAATTGATAAAAAGATGTCATTTAAAGCAGCAGCAAAAACAATACATTTTTCAGGAATAAATTTAAAGAGAGAGAATGAGAGATATGCCACCCCTTCATGGACAAAATTATTTTAAAAATCATTAAAAGTCATTAAGGAGACAAATAAAGGAGATAAATATGTGGAAAGATATAACATATTCACTCATGGGAGAAAAACCCAACAGTGTGAAAGTGTTAAGTATTCCCAAATTAAGCTATAATTTCCATGTAATTAAAAATTCCAACAGGATTTGGAGGAATCTGAAAAGCATGTAATCCTGAAATGCATACGGAAAAGCCAAGGGCCCAGAACAGGCATGAAATATAAAGAAGAAGAATATGAACAAGAACAAGGTAGGATTGTTGTCTGGCCAGATACTACAGCACCCCCGCCCCACCTTATCTGCAGGGGATTCATTCCAAGACCCCTAGTGGATGCCTGAAACCATGGATAGTACCCAACCCTATATATACAATGTTTTTGTCCCATGCCTACCTATGATAAAGTTTAATTTATAAATTAGGCACAGTAACAGCTTAACAACAACAATAATAAAATAGAATTATAATATACAGTGATAAAATTATGTGAATGTGGTCTCTCTCTCTCTCAAAATATCTCATTGTACTGTACTCACGTTTCTTGTGATGATGTAAGATGACACAATGCCTAGATGATAAGAGAAAGTGAGGTGAATGAAGTAGGCATTGTGACATAGGCTTAGGCTACTATTGACTTTCTGACGAGTCAGAAGGAGGATCATCAAGACATGACCTATGAATTGTTTATTTCTAGAATTTTCCACTTAATATTTTCAGACCATGATTGACTGTGAGTAGCTAAAACTGTAGAAAGTGAAACTGCAGATAACAGGGGTGGGTGTGGGTGAGGGGGTACTTTCAGCACAGTGGTTAATTGCACAAACTCTGAAGTCAGACTTCATGAATTTGAATCTCTGTTCTGCAATTTACTGCCTATGCGAGCTTGGTTGAGTTTTTTCACATGATTCTTGTTTAGATAAAATGACTTCATACATAAAGCCCTTCCAATTTGCCTGACATGTAATAAGTGTTTTGTAAGTGTTACATATTACTATGGAAATACTAAATTAGCAAAAGACGTAACTAGACAATTCACTAAAGTAGAAACTTTAATGTCCAATAAACATGGAAAATTGTGTCAACCTCACTAACACCTAGGGAAATGCAAGTTAAAGCAATAAAAAAAAAAACCCAAAAAATTTAAGCGTCTGACAATACCAAGTATTAAGGAAGTTGTGAAGAAAAAAGTAATTTTTTTAAACTACAACATCTTCAATAAACAATCTGGCAATATTTATTAAAGCTGAGTAACACATAAACTACAATCCAACAATTTTACTCATGGTGAGTACTCTAGAAAACTCTCCGAAGTCTTGTAGAACATGACTTGCAGAGTATCAATCATTACAGTTTTGACACAGATAGATCAAGATGGTGGAGTAGGAGGACATGGAACTCACTGTCCTCCCACAGACACATCAAAAATACATCTGCACATGGAACAATTCTCACTAGAAACTGGCAGAAAGACTCCTATACAATCAAAGCTATAAGAAGGATATACATGGAATTGGGTAGGAAAGGAAGAGAAGCAATCAGGTCAGGACCTATGGCCCTGGGAGGAGACTCAGAGGAAAAGCAAGATTACATGGGCAGAAATTCACCCTGGGAGTGAGCAGTTCAAGCCCCTTACTGGGCACTCCATCCCTGACTCTTATCTAGGGAAGACAAGCCCCTTGGCTGGTTGGAGGGCTGCTGGAACTAACAGGAGGGCTATGGAAAGCCTGGGCTCCACTCGTAAGGAGTGTGTGCATGCTTCCTTGCCCCCAAAGGCAGAATGGAGAAGGCAGATTTAAGACTTCTTTGTCCAGTTTCCTATGACAGAGCCAGCACACGCCCCAGCCTGAGCTGAGCAAACACTCCAGCTCCACTTACTCCATGTTACAGCTCTGCATTGGACCAAGAGCTGCCACGACTGAGAAGACAGGTTGGCCATGGGGCACAGAGGCAATTCAGACACAGGGTGGCATCTGGGTGGGGTGGGGGCAGTCATCGTTGGTGTGTACCCAGAAGCACATCAGAAGCAGCCTGGAACTCTGATGGTGTCCAGTCCCCCACAGCCCATGCCCCAGTACATGCAAAGAGGCAACGTGGGTCCCATCTACCCTGCAAGTACAGCTCCACAACAGGGTGGGGGGAGTTACTGGCTATGAGGGACAAAGAGTACTTGGACCCAAGACCAGGGCTGAGCAGGGCGAGGGCAAAAATTGCTGGTATCTGCACAAACAGTGCATCAGAGGCAGCTCAGACCTTTGTCTGCAGCTGATCTGCTGCAGCCCATGCCCCATCATATCTAGGAACCTACACAGGCCCCCCTTATTTTAGGACTGCTCCCCTCTGGGGCAAGGGTCCCAGTGCTGGGAGAGAGGAAAACGTACACATAAAGAAAACAGAGCCAGCTCAGACCTGAATCTCAGAGCTCTACCTCACACCTGGCTCTAGATCTAGCCCCTCCATCTCCAGCCTCACTTCCTACCAAGGTGATAGCTGCCAGCATATCCTGAAGAAAGACATGACTTTGGTCCACGTCAAATCTAGCTCTCCAATCAAAGGCACTGGGCATAAGCAGGCTATAGCGGACACTCCTACGTAAGGGCACCACTTCAAGACCTCAACTAATAATTGTTGGACCTAACTTCATAGAGATAGAGATAGTTAAACAAAATGAAAAGGCAGAGGAACTGCTCTCAGTTGAAAGAACAAGAGAAAACCCCTGAAGAAATAATGAAATAGCAATAAACAATTTACCAGATAAAGAATTCAAAACATTAGTAATATGAGTGCTTACTGAATTAGGGAAAAATAGTAGATGAACACAGTGAAAAATTTAACAAGAAACTAGAAAATATGAAAAAAACAATCATAAATGAGGAATTTCATAAGGAAAATAAAAAACACACTGGAAGGAATGAATAGCATAGTAAATGATACAGAAAAATGCACAAGTAATTTGTAAAATATAATAATGGAAATCACCCAATTAGAAGAGAAAAATAAAAACAAATTGGAAAAAAATGAAAACAGCTTAAGAAATCTTTGGGATAATACCAAGCATACCAACATTCGTATTATAGGGGTCCCAGAAGAAGAGAGAGAGGAGGATTGAAAATGTATTCAATGAACCCACACACCTATGGACAATTAATCTTCGACAAAGGAGCCAAGACTATACATTAGGGAAAAGACAGTCTGTTCAGCAAGTGGTGTTGGAAAAGTTGGACAGCTACATGAAATGCGTGTTAGAACACACCCTCACACCATACACAAAAATAAACTCAAAATGGCTTAAAGACTTAAATATAAGACATGACACCATTAAACTCCTAGAAGAGAACATAGGCAAAACTTTCTCTGACATAAATCATACCAATGTTTTCTTAGGTCAGTCTCCCAAGCAATGGAAATAAAAGCAAAAATAAACAAATGAGACCTAATCAAACTTACAAGCTTCTGTACAGCAAAGGAAACCTATGGACTGGGAGAAAATATTTGCATATGATGAGACAGACAAGGACTTAATTTCCAAAATATACAAACAGCTCATACAACTCAGTAACAAAAAGAAGACCTAAATAGACATTTCTCCAAAGAAGACATAGAGATGACCAATAGGCACCTAAAAAGATTTACATTTCTCTAATAATTAGTAATGCTTATCATCACTAATTATTAGAGAAATGCAAATCAAAACTATAGTGAGGTACCATCTCACGCTAGTCAGAATGGCCATCATTAAAAAGTCTACAATAAATGTTGGAGAGGGTATGGAGAAAACATTCCCTCTTATACTGTTGGTGGGAGTGTAAACTGGTGCAGTCATTATGGAAAACAGTATGGAGGCTTCTCAAAAAACTAAAACTAGAGTTGCCATATGATCCAGCAATCCCACTCCTGGGCATATACCTAGACAAAACTATAATTTGAAAAGATACATGCACCCCTATGTTCATAGCAGCACTATTTACAATAGCCAAGATACAAAAACAACCTAAATGTCCATTGACAGATGAATGGATAAAGAAGATGTAGTACATATATACAATGGAATATTACTAAGCCATAAAAAAGAATGGAATAAGGCCATTTGCCACAATATGGATGGACCTAGAGATTATCATACTAAGTGAAGTAAGTCAGAAAGAGAAAGACAAATACCATAAGATATCACTTATATATGGAATCTAAATTATGAGACAGACGAAGATATCTATGAAACAGAAACAGACTCACAGACAAGGAAAACAGACTTGTGGTTGCCAAGGAGGAGGGAGTGCAGGGGAAGGAAGGATTGGGAGTTTGGGATTAGCAGGTGCAAACTAGTATATATAGGATGGATAAACAGCCAGGTCCTACTGTACAGCACAGAGAACTATATTCAATATCCTGTGATAAACCATAATGAAAAGAATATGGAAAAGAATATATATCTACAACTGAGTCACTTTTCTGTACAGCAGAAATTAACGCAAGACTGTAAATCAACTATACTTCAATAAAATTTTAAAAAATAAAAATGAAAATAAATTTATACCTAGATATAGTTTTTTTTTTAAAAAAAGAAAATGTATGCAATGAAATTATGGCTGAAAACTTCACAAACCTGAAGAATGTAATATATATTCAGGTACAGGAAGCACAGAGAGTCCCAAACAAGATGAACCCAAGTAGACCCACACCAAGACATATCATAATTAAAATGACAAAAGATAAAGATAGAATTCTAAAGGCAGCAAGATAAAAACAAAAAGTCATATACACAAGAACCCCCATAAGGTTATCAGCTGATTTTTCTGCAGAAACTTTGCAGGCCAGAAGGAAGTGCCATGATATATTCAAAGGGCTGAAAAAGAAAAACCTATAACTTAGGATACTCTATTCAGCAAGATTATCATTTAGAATAGGAGAGATAAAGAACTTCTCAGACAAGCAAAAACTAAAAAGTTCATCAATATTAAACCTACCCTAAAAGAAATGTTAAAAGGTCTTCTCTAAGTAGAAAAGAAGTAAGAATCTATAGGAAAGGGAAAATCCCACTAGAAAAGGCAAAAATATGGTATTTAATAAATGGCTAACAGAAAAACAAGATATAAAATATGACATTAAAAACACAAAATGTGGGAGAGTAAAAATGTAACTCTTTTAGAATGTGTTTGAACTTAAATGGCTACCAATTTAAAACAAGTAAATATAGTTAGAGGTCAACATATATGAACCCCATGGTAACCATAAATAAAAAACCTAGAGTAGATACACAAAAACTAAACAGAAAAGAACCCAAGCACTTGTAAAGAAAATTAGCAAACCATGAGGGAAGAAACAGAGAAGGACTACACAAAAAACCAGAAAACAGGTAATAAAATGGCAATGACCACATACCTATCAGTAATTACTTTAAAAGTCAATGGACTAGGGGCTTCCCTGGTGGTGCAGTGTTTGAGAGTCCGCCTGCCGATGCAGGGGACACAGGTTTGTGCCCTGGTCCAGGAAGATCCCACATGCTGCAGAGCAGCTGGGCCCGTGAGCCATGGCCACTGAGCCTGCGCGTCCGGAGCCTGTGCTCCGCAACGGGAGAGGCCACAACAGTGAGAGGCCCACGTACCGCAAAAAAAATAAAATAAAAAAAAAATAAAGTCAATGGACTAAATGCTCCAATCAAAAGACATAGGCTAACTGATTGGATTTAAAAGAAAAAGATACTCATCTATATGCTGCCTATAAGAGACTCACTTCAGAACTAAAGATACATACAGACTGAAAATGAGAGGATGGAAAAAGATATTTCATGCAAACAGAAATGACAAGAAAGTGGAGGCAGCAATGTTCCTATCAGACAAAATAGACTTTAAAACAAAGCCTATAGCAAAAGACAAATAAGGGCATTATATAATGATAAAGGGATAAGACAAGAAGGGGTGCATTAACATATATGCACCCAATAGAGGAGCACCTAAATATATAAAGCAAATATTAGCAGACATAATGGGTGAAACTGACAATAATACAATAAGAGTAGGGGACCTTAACACCCCACTTACATCAATGAACAGATCATCTAGACAGAAAAATCAATAAAGCAACAGTGGTCTTAAATGACACAATAGATCAGCTGGACTTCCATCCCCAAACAGCAGAATACACATTCTTTTCAGCTGTACATGGAACGTTCTACAGAACAGATCACATGCCAGGCCATAAAACAAGTCTCAACAAATTTAAGAGAATAGAAATTATATTAAGCATTTTTTTCAACCCCAACACTATAAAACTAGAAATCAACAATTTAAAAAATTGGAAAAAGAATAACTATGTGGAGACTAAACAACATGCTATTAAGAAGACTGGGAGGTGGGGTGGGTGGGTGGTGGGATGAACTGGGAGATTGGGATTGACATATATACACTAATACATATAAAATAGATAACTAATAAGAACTTGCTGTATAAAAAAATAAAATTCAAATTCAAAAAACAAATTAAAAAACCAGTGGGTCAATGAAGAAATCAAAGGAGAAATTAGAAAATACCTAAAGACAAATGAAAATACAAACAACACTCCAAAGTTTATGGAATGGAGAAAAAGCAGTTCTAAGAAAGAAGTATATAGTGTTACAGGTCTTCCTCAAGAAGCAAGAAAAATCTCTAACATTACCTACCACCTTCAGGAATTAGAAAAAAGATAAACAAAGCCCAACATTAGCAGAAGGAAGAAAATAAAGATCAGAGAGGAAATATACAAAATAAAGACAAAAAAATAGAAAAGATCAATGAAACAAAGAGCTGGGTTTTTTGGAAATGATAAACAAAATTGATAAACTTTTAGCCAGGTTCACCAAGAATAAAAGAGAATGGACCCAAATAAACAAAATAAGAAATGAAAGAGGAGAAATAATAATACCTTAGAGATATGAAAAAAATACATAAATGAACACTACAAAGAGTTATATGCCAACAAAACAGACAACCTAAAAGAAATGGACAAATTTCTAGAAACATACAAGGCTGAATCAGGAAGAAACAGACAATTTGAAGAGGTTGATCACTAGAAGTGAAATTGAATTTGTAATAGACAAATTCCCAGCAAACAAAAGTACAGAACTGGATGGCTTCACAGGGGAATTTTACCAAACATATAAAGAAGAACTAATACCTATTCTTTTCTACTGCAAAAAATTGAAGAGGACAGAACACTCCCAAATGCATTCAGTGAGACCACCATTACCTTATATCAAAACCAGAGAAAAACACTACAAAAAAGAAATTTACAAGCCAATATCTCTGATGAATATAGATGCAAAAATCTTCAATTATAGCAAACCAAATCCAACACATAAAAAGGATCATATACCATGATCAAGAGGGGTTTATTCCAGGGTCACAAGGGTGGTTCAACATGCACAAAATCAATGTGATACACCCCATTAACAAAAGGAAAGACAAAACCCATATGATCAACTCAATAGATGCAGAAAAAGCATTTGACAAAATTCAACATTCAAGCATGATAAAAACTCTCATCAAAGTGGCTATAGAGGGAACATACCTCAACTTAATAAAGGTCATTTATGACAAACCTACAGTCAATATCATACTCAACAGTGAAAAGCTGAAAGCCTTCCTGCTAAATTTAGGAATAAGACAAGGATGCCCACTCACAGTGCTTCTATTTAACATAGCATTGAAAGTCCTAGCCACAACAATCAGACAAGGAAAAAAAAGTGTATCCAAATTTTAAGGTAAGAAGTAAAACTTGTCACTATTTGCAGATGACATGACATTCTATGTAGAGAACCCTAAAGTCGCCACCCAAAAGCTATTAGAATAAATGAATTCAGTAAGGTTACAGGATACAAGACGAATATACAGAAATCTGTTGCTTTTCTATACCCTAATAATGAAATATTAGAAAGAGAAAGTAAAAAAAAAAATCCTGTTTAAAGTTGCATCAAAAAAAAAATCCTAGGGATAAACTTAGCCAAGGAAGTGAAAACTATAAAACATTGATGAAAGAAACTGAAGATGATTCAAAGAAATGGAAAAATAACTCATGCTCTTGAATTGGAAGAATCAATATTATTAAAATGGCCATACTACCCAAAGCAATCTACAGATTTAATGGGATCCCTAACAAAATATCCATGACATTTTTCACAGAACTAGAATAAAGAATCCTAAAATATACATGGAAAAACAAAAGACCATGAATTGCCAAAGCAATCCCGAGAATAAAGAACAAAGCCAGAGTTATAACCTTTAGAGACTTCAGACTATACTAGAAAGCTACAGTAATCCAAACAGCATGGTATTGGCACAAAAAGAGAAATATAGATCAATGGACCAGAATAGAGAGCCCAGAAATAAAAGCATGCACCTACAGTCAATTAATCTATGAGAAAGGGGGCAAGAATATGCAATAGAGAATAGAAAGTCTCTTCAACAAGTGGTGTTGGGAAATCTGGATAGTTGCCTGTGAAACCATAAAATTAGAACATTTCCCCATACCATATACAAAAGTAAACTCAAAATGATTTAAAGACCTAAGTGTAAGACCTGAAACCATAAAACTCCTAGAAGAGAACATAGGCAGAACTCTTTTTGACACAAACCATAGCCATATTTTCTTGGATCAGTCTTCTAAGGCAAAAGAAATAAAAGCAAAATTAAACAAATGGGACCTAATTAAACTTAAAAGTTTTTTCACAGCAAAGGAAACCATCCATAAAATCAAAAGACAACCTACAGAAATGAAGAAAATATTTGCAAGTGATATGACAGACAAAGGGTTAATATCCAAAATATATAGACAGCTCATAAAACTCAAAATCAAATAAAGCAAACAGATGGTTAACAGGCACATGAAAAGATGGTCAACATTACTAATTATCAGAGAAATTCAAATCAAAACCACAATGAGGTATCACCTCATACAAATCAGAATGGCTATCATCAAAAAGAACTCAAATAACAAATGTTGACTAGGATGTTAAGAGAAAGGGAACCCTTGTTCATTGTTAATGGGAATGTAAATTGGTGCAGCCACTATGGAAAACAGTATAGAGGGTCCTTAATAAATCAGAAATAGAACTACCATAGGATCTAGCAATTTCACTGCTGGGTATATATTCAAAAAAATTGAAAATGCTAATTTGAAAAGATACATGCACCTCAGTGTTCACAGAAGCACTATTTACAATAGCTAAGACATGGAAGCAACTCAAGTGCCCATCAACAGATGATTGTATTAATTAATAAGACGTGCTCTGTGTGTTTATACACATGTATGCACCATGGAATATTGCTCAGTCATAAAAAAAAGAATGAAATACTGCCATTTTTATCAACGTGGATGGACCTAAAGAATATTATGCTTAGTGAAATAAGACAGAGAAAAACAAATACTGAATGATATCACTTATATGTGGAATCTAAATAATAATACAACTGAATGCATATGCAAACAGAAACAGACTGACAGATACAGAAAACAAACTTGTGGTTACCAAAGGAGAGAGGTAAGTGAGGAGGGACAAATTAGGGGTATGGGATCAACAAATACAATAATATATGTAAAATCAATAAGCAACAAGGATATACTTTATAGCACAGGGCATTATACCCATTGTCCTGTAATACCCTATAATGGAGTATAATTTGCAAAAAATACTGAATCATTATGCAGTACACCTGAAACTAACACAATATTGTAAATCAACTATACTTCAGTTTTTAATAAAAGGTTGAAGAGGATGTAACACTCCAAATTCATTCTACAAGGCCACCATTACCCTGATCAAAACCATACAAAGACAATGCAAAAAAAGAAAATTATAGGCCAATATCTTTGATAGATATAGCTGAAAAAACCCTCAATAAAATATTAGCAAGTCCAAACCAACAAAATATTTAAAAGAATCACACACGATGATCAATTGGGATTTATTCCAGGGATGCAAAAATGGTTCAATATTCACAAATCAATTTATGGGATTCACCACATTAACAAAAGAAAGGATAAAAATCACATGATTATCTCAATAGATGCAGAAAAAGCATTTGAAAAAATTTAAAATCCACTTATGATAAAAATCCTCAACAAAGTGAGTACAGAGGGAATGTATCTCAACATAATAAAGGCCACAGCTAACATCTTACTCAATGGTGAAAAGCTAAAAGCTTTTCTAAGATCAGAACCAAGAAAAGAATGCCCACTCTCACCATTTTATTAAACATAGTATTGGAAGTCCAAGTCAGAACAATTAGATAAGAAAAAGAAATAGAAGCCATGTATATTGGAAAGGAAGAAGTAAAACCATCACTATTTACAGGTGACATGATATTATATATAGAAAACTCTAAAGACTCTACCTAAGAACTGTTAGAATTAATAAATTCAGTAAAGTGGCAGGATACAAAATCAATATACAGAAATCTGTTGCATTTCTAAACAAACTAGCAGAAAGAGAAATTAAGAAGACAATCCCATTTAAATTGCATCAAAAAGAATAAATACATGGGGATAAATTTAACCAAGGAGGTGAAAGATCTGTACACCGAAAACTACAAGACATTAATGAAAGAAACTGAAGAAGACACAAATAACTGGAAAGATATTCTATGCTCATGGATTGGAAGAATATTGTTAAAATGTTCATACTACCAAAGCAATCCCTATCAAAATTCCAATGACATTTTTCACAGAAATAAAACAACCCTAAAATTTGTATGGAACCACAAAAGACCCCAAATAGCCAAAACAATCTTGGCAAAGAGGAACAAAACTAGAAGCATGCTCCTTGATTTCAAACTATAATACAAAGCTAAGGTAATCAAAACAGTATGGTTTTGGCATAAGAACCAACACATAGGTCAATGGAACAAAATAGAGAGCCCAGAAATAAACCCACAGATATATGGTCAATTGATTCACAACAAAGGATCCAAGAATATGCAATGGGGAAAGGACAGTCTCTTCAATAAATAATGTTGGGAAAACTGGACAGCAACTTTATTAAAGACTTGAATGTAAGATTTGAAAGCATAAAACTCCTGGAAGCAAACGTATGTGGTAAGCTCCTTGACATCACTCTTGGCAATGATTTTTTGAATCTGACACCAAAACCCAAGGCAACAAAAACAAAAATAAACAAGTAGGGGTACATCAAACTAAAAAGCTTCCATACAGCAAAGGAATCCACCGACAAAAGGAAAAGGCAACCTACTGAATGTGAGAAAAGCTTTGTAAATTATATATCTGATAAAAGGTTAATAACCAAAATATATTAAAAATTCATACAACTCAATAACAAAAAACTCCAAAGATCCAATTTTTTAAATGGGCAGAACTAAATAGACATTTTTCCAAAGAAGACATACAGATAGGCTTCAGGTACATAAAAATTGTTCAATATCACTGATCAGGGAAATAAAAATCAAACTCACAATGAGATATCACTGCGCACCTGTTAGAATGGCTGTCATGAAAAAGATAATTAGCAAGTGTCCACAAGGATGTGGAGAACAGGGAATCCTTGTGTGTTGCTGGTGAGAATGTATATCAGTGCAGCCACTATAAAAAACAGTATGGGGTTTCCTCAAAAATTAAAAATATTCCTATCACATGATCCAGCAATTCCACTTCTGGATATTTATCTAAAGAAAACAAAAAGATTAACTCAAAAAGACATACGCACCCTCATGTTTATTGCAGCATATTTATAATAGTCAAGATATGAAAACAACCTAAGTGTCCATCGATGGACAAATGGATAAAGAAGCTATCACACCCACAAACACACACACACAAAGTGGAGCAGTGGAGTATTATTCAGCCATAAAAAGAATGAAATCTTGCCATTTCAGACAACGTGGATGGACCGTAAGGGCATTATGCTAAGTGAAATAAGTCAGGCAGAGAAAGGCAAACACCATATGATCTCACTTATATGTGGAACCTAAAAACAACAACAACAACAACAAAAAACCCCAATAGAACAACAACAACAAAACACAAACCAAACTCAGAGACAAAGAACAGATTGGAGGTGGGGGGATGGGCAAAATGGATGAAGAAGATCAAAAGGTACAAACTTCTAGCTGTGAAATAAACAAATCATGGGGATGTAATAGACAGCATGGTGACTATAGTTAATAATAATGTAGTACTGCATATTTGAACATTGCTAAGAGTAAATCTTAAAAGTTCTCATCATAAGAAAAAAATTGCAATATATGCAAATGCCAAATCATTATACTGTGCACCTGAGACTAATTTTATATATCAATTCTACCTTAAAACATTTAGTAAAAGTATAAAAACATATTAGGGATGAATAAGCACCAAATTTAGAATAGAGATTACATTTGAAGGAGGGAAGGGATAAAGGAAAGATATTGAGGGAGCATCAACAAGTATTTCTACTGTGAAACTTCACTAAAATATATGAAGCAAATTAAGCAAAATGTAACCATTCACAAAGCTTAGGTAATAGGTAAGTGGATATTTCATTATTGTCGAAACTTTCTACGTGCCTGAAATATTTCATAATTTTTTAAAAATCTGTGTATTATTGAGTATATTGTTGAATATTGCATTCAGAATCACATTCCTTTAAAATAAATAAAATAAGCAGGAAGAAAATGGCTTTATACATGTATGTCAATGCATTAATGAAGGAAGATGCAGACAGACTGCTGACTGTGGCTACCTCTGGAATAAGAAATGAAAAGGGGGAGGAAGCAGAGAGAAGTTCCATGTTTTGCTCTGCATGCCTCTGTGTTGTTTGAATCTTTGAGAATGTTCTACTTGAGTCATAATAAACACAAAACACAAAGAATTAAGCCCAGAGCAGCACTCAAAGGCAAACCCCAAAGAACACAGTTTCTCGCTTTTCTACACAGAGAGACTTTCTAACCTTCTTGAGGGAAATGTCTTCCCTCTTCAGTACCAGTGAATTCCTTTACGAGAACCTCAGAAGTGCTAAAGCATATGAGGCATTACTGGGGGGAAATCACTTACCACTGTTATCCTGAAGCTACACTCTCTGAGCAGGAGACTGAGTCTTAGGATGGCACAGTGATCATAACCGTGCTATTTATTTGTGCAGGACAATTGTTTCTAAGCCATGGAGTATTCACGAAATGGAACCATCTTGAGTCTCATAGATTAAACGGCAAGACAGTGCTGGGAGGGGAAGGGATTTGAGAAGCTGTTCTTTTGATCTCCAAAGATGAGGAAGCACATCCTCATTAATCATAGTGAAATCAGAGCTCAGCAATAAAAGTGGCTGGCTTTAGAACGAGCTGTTTTCCAGGAGTCATTTATTTATTTGATGTTATGTCCCTGATAAACTGCGCCAACCATGATTAAGCTAAGTTTATTCAGATGCACACCACTGCCTCCTGAAACAGCTAAAGCCAAAGCCCTCGATCTTTGTCAGGGACTCCAAACTACTTAGGCAACTCAACAACAGGTCTCTGGTGGTAGCAACCAATGCTTAAAATGTAAATCGTGCTCATCAAGGTACCTAAAAGCAGGGGCTTCCCTGGTGGCGCAGTGGTTAAGAATCAGCCTGCCAATGCAGGGGACACGGGTTCACACCCTAGTCAGAGAAGATCCCACATGCCACGGATCAACTAAGCCCGTGCGCCACAACTACTGAGCCCACATGCTGCAACGACTGAAGCCCGTGCACCTGGAGCCCGTGCTCTGCAACAAAAGAAGCCACCGCAATGAAAAGCCCGCGCACCGCAACAAAGAGTAGCCCCCGCTCGCCGCATCTAGAGAAAGCCCGTGCGCAGCAATGAAGACCCAACGCAGCCAAAAATGAATAAATTAATTTAAGAAAAAAAAGGAACCTAAAAGCAAGGGGAAGGAGGTGTGGAGGTAGTGCAAAGGAGGGGGAATCTTTGCAGAATCATGTCAGAGAATCTCAAAGTCTGGAGGATTGTCCTTCATTGTTTCTGGAAATTCGAATAATTGGAACAACACATAATATCTGACATTTCTTGTGGACTAATCATATGGCCAGCAGGAAACTGGTGTTTGTATTTGTATCCTACTTCTTTAACCATCACAACCCAATGTAGGCTTCTGTGTCATCAGGCCATGCCCTCTGAACCTTCTGCCCACAGCAGAGCAGGGTATTAGCAGGCTGGTGTTGGTGTGAGTTGGGATGAAGTCCAGTTGTGGTATATCCTTTGGGCAAATCATTTCATGTATCTGAGCTCCAGATTCCTCTCCTTTATCCTCATTAATGATAAAACAAAATAATGAATATAGAAAGTTTTTGAAAAGTGTTCAGCTACTAATTCCTATAAAACCTAAATAAAGAGTAACAAGGGGTATAGGATTCCTCCAGCATCCAACACACACACACACACACACACACACACACACACACGCCTGTCCTCAATTTCACAGGCACCGTATCATCTTCCCTTTTTTTTTTAAAGAAAACCATATTCTTGGACTCTTTCCTCAAAGCAATATCAAAACAAGAAACAGACCAAAAAAGAGGCTTCTCCAGAATACAGCAATACATACACATACATTCCATTTCCCTATATCACACTGCCCATATTGCATCATGCTTCCAACACCCACTTCCCTTCCCATCACGCAAACACCAACCAGATCTCTTCAAGTGGGTGACTGTTTTCTTTTCATCCATTCTTGGAGACATAATAATGTAGTTTCCATCTAAAGATGGCAAATCATTGTATAGCCAACAAAAATTACAGTGTAGTTTTATTGCTTTGAATTATTCAAATAAAAATAATGCCTTGTTCTTGTTAAAAAATATATATATAAGACTTAAATTCTCTTTAACTACTACCCCTAATTACTTTTATGCATTTATTGGCATAGACACACACACACATACACAAAATTGTTATATGTGTCACATAAATAGTGTTACACTGTACAAATTCTGTAACTTGCTTTTCTGCAACAGTATGTCTGGACTTCTATCCATGTTAGCTGATGTCCTGTTTACATAGACTCCATTCTATGGAACTTGATGGGATTGAGTGTATCTTATTATATTATTACTTAGAAAAAGTGAGGACAGTTTCTATTTCCAATTGAGAGGAGAGAGGAACAGAAAGACACAACTGCTGGGCTGGTTTCAGGGACATTAGGTGTCCTGGTCCTCAGTTGAATGATTCAATTCACACTTGATCTCTTATTTATAAGTGACAGTGTCAGGAAATCAGGCAAATCAGGACAGAATAGACAGTAATAGCTCCAGAGCTTCAAAACGTAGAAGCAGATTTTTTAGCTGGAGGGGCCAGAAAAGAATTTTCATTTCAAATCCCTTCATTTACCGATAAAAAATCTGAGACTAAGAAACACCATCAATTTGTCCAAGATTATAGCCTAAGGTGCCTGGCTTTGCCCCTGTAATGGGTTTTCTTTTTTCCTACTTCTGCAGATCCGTCTCAAAGACCTCAGGAGTAATCAACAAAGTAGTCCATATTTTTTTTAAAAACCTACCTTGTTGCTCACCAGCTATAAAAGCTGCTGTATTTGATTTGTTCTTTGAGCTGGGGGCATGGTAGTAAAAATTAATTGATATTTAATCAATCAACAGTGATAATGACAGATTGCTTTCAGACATTTCTAAAGGCCTAAAAAGTCAATATTTGCTCAAGTGGGGCAACCACAGGACTTCCATTGGCCACAAATAATATCTGTGGTGAGAATTAAATTTAATTAAGTGATGCATGTGATGCATTTACTTAGCACAGTGCCTGTTACATCAATGCTTCCTACTGGTAAGCATTTTTATTTAAAGACACCCTCTTTGCTGGAAATTCTCTCATTGTTCTGAAATGGATGAAACTGAGGACCACTGAGTCCTGCTTACCAGCACCCTCGACCATGTCAGCTTTCCAATACTTGTTTTAGTTTAACCAGAGAGGGGTGATGATGGTTTATGGTCTATGGTGTTTCGGTCAATTCCAAAAGAAAAAAATCCTATTTCATTAGGAAAAGTGTCTTCCCATTATGGAAGCCAACACTTCTCCTACCTGGCATCCCTGCTCAGTTATGAGTGGAAATGGTTTCTAATCATCCTTCCAGGCCCCCTCTCTCTAAGTCTTTAGGCAGCTGCCATGTACCAGCTGGCAATAAGCACTGAAGAGACTCCTCTCAGGTTTTGCACATTTGCTGTATTAACAAGTTTACCCATTTGATCTTTTCCAAGATCTTCTTTCTAAATGAAAAGTAAACATGCCATTGCCCTTGGATAAGAGCCTCTATGACCTTCTCTCTTAGCAGCTTATGAGAAGCTGATGCTATGTGGTTATAATTTGGGCCTGGGGAAACCCATCTGTGTTCTAATCATATATGTGTAAGCCAGATGTCGGCCAAGGAATCCTGGCCCCTTGAAATGTAGATAAAATCAGCTCCAACCCTTGTTCCATGCTCAGTGCAAGTCCAAAACCTCTGCCCTCCCTGCAAACTTTCTTTCAGATTCCTAGGCAGCCTCATGCTCACGGTCACCTCTGCTCCAGGCTCCTATTTCTCATAGGCTTGTTTTCTCCACTCAGCACTGAATGTCCCCAAATGTCAAACTTAGCCTTGGAAGCAATTTCCAAATCCATCAATCAAACATAACCCCAAAGCATGTACGACTGAAATTCAATGAACTTAGGATCTGGAGGGAGACAGAAGAGGCTGTTGCCATCACAACTTTTATGCATCCCTGTTCTTAAGATGTCTTTAGGTCACTTCACCATGGGGAATTTCCACTGGCTACTCCTGAGACCAGCTTCACCCCATCTTTCTGGCTTCTTTCTTCTTATCCAAGCTATTTCATCTCTCTTCTTCATGCAACTCCAAATTCCTCTCTTTTGGCTATGGAAAGCCATTCAACTCTCCCAAGACAAGATAGAAAAAGCCTGTCTTAGCTTACCTTCATTCACCAAACCCAACAAGCTCCTCAGCAGGACTATATAAGCTCTGCCCTTCTTAGAGAGCAGTTGTCATAGCTAATGGAAGTTTGTCGATTTTTTTCCCATTTTGTTGCATATAAATCAAGTTCTTGGTTGGGGATGGGACCAGAGGACAGGGGATGATCATACTGAAGTTTCTGTTCCCCTTAGAGTTGTGCGCTCAGATGCATAGCCATTTGCAGTCAACTTGAATAGAACCAAGTTACCAATCAGTTGAAGTTGTAGGAATTGACACCTTGGAGAGAAACATTTGAGACATAGGAAAGAAATGAGTTAGTAGCTAAAATTGTGGGAAGAGAAAAGAATGGGGAAAAAAAGAGTGACGAGGGCTTCCCTGGTGGCGCAGTGGTTGAGAGTCCACCTGCCGATGCAGGGGACACGCGTTCGTGCCCCAGTCTGGGAAGATCCCACATACCGCGGAGCGGCTGGACCCGTGAGCCATGGCCGCTGAGCCTGCGCGTCCGGAGCCTGTGCTCCGCAACAGGAGAGGCCACAACAGTGAGAGGCCCGCGTACAGAAAAAAAAAAAAAAAAGAGTGACGAAATAAGGTGAGAAAGAAGGAGAAACAAAAGGAGTAGCAAAAGAAGAAGAGGGGGCTGGTTTTGTGACAAATGGCAAGAAAAGGAAGGAAAAATGTGAAAGAAGGGAGCACTGAAGTGGGCAGTGGGAAGATGGAGGTGACAGAGAAGAGAGGTCGCTCTGCCCACATTTTTTCCTGGCTCCATCATCCTTTGGATGTCACCCAGCCCGCAGGTCTTTGGCAGTGTGGTCTAACAAAGCAGAGCGCTAGGCTTGAACTCTGATCCAAGGTCTAATGAATGTCTGTAGGCAGGTCATTTACCCTCTCTGGTCTGCTTGATTCACCTCTAAAAGATAGCAATTAAACTCAATGTAAATGTCCCTTCCAGTGACAAGATTCAATGTCTCCATGAGACAGGAGAGTTAATTCCTCAATCTCTTACCCCACTGCACACTTAGTTGCTCCCTTCTTTACCCCCTCCCCTTCCCTCCCCCTTCTTGATCTGGGCATAGTGAGCCAGAAGCCAGGAAGTCCACGCTGAGTCAGCTGTCCATCTACTGCCTAGGTAGCTGTTAGCTACCCAACAGCATTCCAGAAACAGTCAGAAGGAGGCACAATGTTCAAACGCATCTTTTTAACCATGATTCCAGCCACTTATAAGTGTCATGTAAAATCAAGTGGTATCAAAATAAACTGTTTTTGCTGTTTAGTAACTGGTATTACTGTTTGAAGATTTACTGTTACTTCTTGACCTAAAAGGCCAAAATGCTGTGTGAATTTACATGCAGAGTTCTCTGCCTTGTTCAACACTCATTAAGTCCCAGAGTGTACAGTGGAATAGAGTCTACTGTGGAACTCTGGAACTCCCTATGGAAGTTTCCAGAATCAAAGTAATGTGGACTGGGGAATCAGGTGTGTCCCAGTCAAGGAAGGGTAGTGCTGGCAAGTAGGAAACAGCTAGATGATTCTGGCCCCAAAGTGCAACAGCCTGTAACAGTCCTCATCAAAATTCCTACCCTCTCAAAGCCCTCTCCCTATAACCTTCCAAGGGAAAATAATTAGAGAATTAAAACATCTAATTCATCTGATGCTATCAATGGCTAGAAGATACTCTTTCTAAGACAATACTAATAACGCTACATAAATGAGCTGTTAAGTATATCATTCATATCACAAAGTGGGCTAAAGAGAAATACAGATAGTTTTGAGCAAAGGTACCTTTTCTGTGCCTCTGAGATTATACTACACAGACTACATATTTCTCCACGTGTACATCAAGTTGCATTTTTCAATTTTAAAAAGGTTTTGCCATGTACCGATACGAAAATGGAAAAAAATAAAAAAGGAGAGAAAGGCTGGGAGATAAAGAAAGGGTAAGAAACGAATTAAGAGTCCTAGGGATGGAGAATCTCACTGTTATTCTTGGAGCAGACTTTATTTATATAGAGCAAGCCTGGCTGTAGCCGATTAAATGCCTGAGAATTAGGTCAGAGAATTGGCCAGCACTTACAGTTTTGAGAGTTTTAGTGGAAACCCTGAGAGAAGTTTTCCACTGTCAAATCTATTTGGGAAATGCCATGTTCTATACCCCTGTCTTTGATAGTCACAATACATACTAAAGACCATAGGTTTCTTGTAGGAAAAAAAATTATCTAACTCAGTAAGCTCAGCCTTGCCCAAACCCATTTGGCTACAGAACCCTTTTTTCACATAATGCCTACTAGAGCTAGTATTCCAGAAGCACACGTTGGGAATGACTGACACAACATCGTTCAGATATTCATAATTAACCTCTCCTCTGTCATGGGAAGATGAAGCCTAGGAGCTGTAGAGCCTTAAAAATAAAATAACCCAGATTGGTGTTCACAGATGAAAGGCAAGTTGGGGGAGGCGGGTTTAAGTTCACCAGGTGGGATAAGATGCAGATTAACAAAAAAGCACCGAGATGTTTATCACCATAGGAAGCCTTTCATTTTCTGGCCGTTGCTCTAGACTTGTGACGGACCACATGATTTTGAGCTACATTTGCATAGCATGTTACCTGACCTTCCTCCCACAGATAGATATTTTTCCTTCTTAATTCTTCAGTGAAGTAATCTCACTTTGTCATTAATGCAAAAGTGTGTTGTCGTCTTGCTTATAAGAGTCACAAAACCAAAGATCCTTAAGACAAGATGGAGGTAACTAGCACCAGTACATGCAATATGAGGGCACACGTAGTTCAAAGCTGTCTGTGAGAACTAGTGAGTACAACCTTGAACAAGGCGAGGCCCCCGACTGGCTGCTGTGTGACCTCACCCAGCCCGCCTAGCGTTCGGCCATGACTGCCTCACTTTCTAGAATGAGAGGGTAGGAATTGATTCTGCTCAGAAATCTCAGTCAGCTTTAACATAACAAGAGACAAAAGAGTAGTTAAATATTCTAGCTTTAGAGTCAGAACAACCTAAACAGGAACCCCAGCTCCACCACTGATCAATTATGGAACTTCTCTTGACTTCGGGATAATAATCATCCCCAATTATCCATTAACAGGTAGTTGACCTGATACACGAGGCTTAAATACAGTCAGTTATATTAAAAAATTTACAGGCTGAATCTATAAATGTTGCTATTTTGATAATCATTAGTTTCCTATGCCACTGAGTTCTGGGTATCTAGGTAACAGATTGCGCCCCAAAAAAAGGGCCAGACTGGGTCATGAGAAATCCACAGACACATGTAGAATACTTTGATCGTGCTAGCCTACACCACGTGTTAGAAATGCCTACTGCCTCCACATATAGAAAACAAACTTATGGTTACCAAAGTTGATAGCGGGGAGAGGGAAGATAAATTAGGAGGTTGGGATTAAAATACACACACTACTGCATATAAAATAGATAACCAACAAGGACCTACTGTATAACACAGGGAACTGTATTCAGTATCTTGTAATAACCTATAATGGAAGAGAATGTAAAAAAAAGGATGTATTTTATATGGATGTATAACTGAATCAAGTTGCTATACACCTGAAACTAACACAACATTGCAAATCAACTATATTTCAATAAAACTAAAAAAAAAAAAATCCCTACTGCTAGGTCAACTCACTGAGAGCTTGAAATGAATTGATACCACAGTTGGCCCTCCATATCCTCAAGTTCCACATCCACAGATATGAAGGGTCGACTGTACTAGGCCCCTTTATATGAGGAACTTGAGCATCCATGGATTTTGGTATCCGCGGGCGTCCTGGAAGCATCTCCCTCGGATAGGGAGGGACGACTGTACTTAACTCAGATACCGTCAAAGCTCTGCTTAAAACTCATTAATGGCTACTGGTTTTATTCTATATCAAGAGTAAAATACCAACTGCCTACAGGTCCTGGTCCCAACTGGTCCAGATTTCCTCTCCTCCTTACTCACTTCTCTAAGCCATGCTGCTCTGCGCTCCAGCTGCTGCTCCTGCCTGGGCGGCATTTGCCTTCATTGTCTGATGGCCTGTTTTTTCTCACCTTTCAGATCCCAACTGAAATGTTGTTTCCTCAGAGAGACTTCCCCAACCACACCATCGAAAGTGGCTCCCAATTTCTTCCACTTGCTGTGCCAAATCCCATATTTATTATCCTAGCACCCTGTGATCAATTCATTTGTTGATTTATTTGGGTCCAGCTGCAGTATCTCAGGGCCCATTTAAACAATAACAAGTTATGCAAGCAGAGAGGAAAGTTAGTCTGAAATTTTAATCCTGATCTTTTGGCTCCAGTGTCCTCGACTCCCCAATCACAGCCTGTGTGTCTATTAATTAAGAACCTGAAAAAACAAAAAAGAGAATCTTACTGGTGCAGCTAAGTTTAGAGATTTATCCTTAGTCCAATTAAATACGGGAAGGAGGTAGATCCATGCCATAAAATATGATTTACCATTATGGGAATGGGCTGGACAGATACCCCAAAACATGTCTGAACAGTGTTTAAGGTCCATGGAGCACAGTAGGAGAATCAAGCTCTGAGCAAAAGCTAGAGAACTTCTGCTCCTTTCAAGACCCACTCAGCATCTCCTTCACTTCTTCCTCCTCCTGTCCCGTGAGGCATCCCTGACCCCCACGAAATCTTTTCCTAAGCAGCAATGACCACTTCCTCGTTTCCGAGAGCACCGACATTAAACATGTATCTCTGCACTGTGACTTGTTTTGGGAATAAGTTTATCTCCCCCAATGAGCTGTAAGCACCTCGCACAGTGCCTACTTTGTATTCGATGTTCAACAACTCTTTAATAAATGAAGAAATCGATGCATGAATGAACTAACTGAAAGTTAACAGGTGACTATGACAGATTCAATAGATGGAGAGCAAAGAGTCATACCGAGCAATGTGGGGTCAGATGTTAGAGGCGTTGATCTATACATAGTCAAGGACATATTGTAGAAAGACAGGTCATCTGTGTACGCCAGTGACTGCCCCATAGTCAACCCCAGTAACTGGTAATTGCAATGATGATGATGCCAGCATTTAGGGATGAGGTACATAAAACATGTTTTCACTTCTGATGAAAAGGTGACAACTGTCCAGCACCTTCCCTCATCTTCTTTTCTCTCCACGTACTTTTAAAGGTCACTCTCTAAAAAGACCATTTCATCCTGGTTCTGTGGGAGAATAATTAAAGTGAAAATATCCACATTTCAGAGGATGCCTTATGCTAAGCTGAAATTAAACTCAAAGAAATAATTCCATTTTTGTCCCAAACTTCTTGAAACTCTTTTGGTCTCCAGCAGGAGAGGGTAATCCAGTTTTTATCATTTGCTTTGCTTGAATACAGCTGCTTCCTTTTGCTGAAGCAGCTGGAATTTATCTTATTTCCAAAGTTTTGCTTCAGAACTTGGCTTTCCCCCTTTTTTTCCCAGGCCTGGTGTAAATAAGGACATAAGCTGAGAATAAAAGCATGAACCGAGACCAACCATCTAAGGAGTTTGAAAGTTTATTTTCCTATAAGCAGCGCTGGGACTCCAATCCATCACCAATTTCCCAGGAATGTTTAGATGTTAGATGGGAGACCAATTACAAAAAAGCAGAAAGCAACCTGTGTCTAAAAGGATGAAGTTTTGGAGACACAGTTCCATAAAAAACTAATTGTGTATGTTTCTCAGAACGACGACCTTAATAATTTGGGTATTGTGAATTAAGACTGTTGAAGCATCACCCCATGCCCAGTAACCCTGGCAGTAAGCTAAGCGCACTGCTCAATGACAAATGAATATCACAATATTGGACCTCAGTCATTGGCTTTACAAATTAAGAATGTTTCTGAGAGCGCTGGCGAATGTTTGACAAAAGAAAAAGAGAATTGCTTTCTACATATTAATAATAATGATGGTGATTCCATGATATTAATAACAAATATCATTATTGATACTTTATTTGATACCTTATAATTATAAATAATTGGGTTTGAATCTCAACTCCATCACTTACTTATAGTTATGTGACCAATAAGTTGTTTAATCTCTCTTTACCTCAGTTTACTCACCTGAAGGATGAGGTTAATAGTATCTACCTCATAGAACTGGGCAAGGATTAAATCAACAGTGCATGGTACAGAATAAGGGCTCTATAAATATTAGCTCAATTATTATTGAGTTCTTACTATGTATCTCAACTTAGTTTGACACTGAAGTCTCTGCCCCTAATCACCGTTCTATTCCGCCTCTGCCCTCTGTAGGTGGGGTGGGTGAGGAGGGTGTACGAATGGAAGATAGAGCAAAGGGAAGCATTAACAAAGAGACTCCAATAAACCTTGTAAGAGCTCACCTTGTGACTCATACCACAAACTTACATATCACAAGAGAGACACTTATAAACCATGATCTACTCTGGAGAGGAGAGCATCTTGGAAAAAACCTCACTCTATACTCTATTTCTTCCAGACCATAATATTTTCAATCAGGGAAAATCTGATTAAAATCTATTTAACAAAGGTTTACCGAACAACTGAATGAACCAAGGATAAACCTTGGGTAACGAAAAGGCAGCAGGTAATGGAGAAGATGTGGAACTTGTCAGAGGACAAGCCGATGGTGGCTGCGGGGGGCCAGTGGGTAGGTGGGGTTACCAGTGGAGTGGAGGGCATCCCATTTAGCCCTCTACTTTTCTGTCCTCTTTTGATTTACATGATGGCAGAACCTGGGTGAGCCCCCATTTATAGTCAAGTTCTGGGGGCAGCCCGGTCTGAAACGGAATTTACTGTGTAGAAAATTCACTAGAAAGTATCCTCAGGATCAAGCCTGGCGGAAGGTGGGAAAAGGAAGCAGGACGGGGAGAAGGGAGAAGCTATACTGTGAAGCAAGACCTGGGGCCTCAGCCGACACCATGAGGGACTTTGGAGCTACCATGGCCATGAGATTGATCTATGATGAGCCGAGTGCGCCAGGCCTTTGTACTCCTGCCTGGATCGGTCACTGTTTGGGGGATGGGGGCAAGGAGGCTTTCTGTCGCTGAAGCAATCCCTGAGGGGGCTGAGAGCACTGCCAGCAGCGGGGGCAACAATCCTTCCTAGAAGGGGGATTTGGGAGAAGCACCTGGCTGGTCCTCACAGCTCCCAGGTCAGTGTTTCTCTACCTGTAGTCAAAGAAGCACCTGCATCAGCTTCACCTAAAAAGGGCATATTCCTGGGCCCCAACTCCAACCTACTGAATCAGAGTCTCTAGGGGTAAGGCCTGAGAGTGTGCATTTTAATGAGCTCCACAAGTGAATCTGGTTCACAGTGAAGACTGAGAATAGCTATAGCTATATGTAAGAGAATTAAAAACAAAAACAAAAAAAGTTGTTGCCAAACAAAGTAGGAACTTGAAAAAGAGAATTCCTAAATTCTGCTACTAATCCCACCATGTTCAATGTAACTGACAAAGTAAATTCTTGCCTAAAGTAAATTTCCTCCAGCCCCCTAGGTGGCTCCTGTAAGAGGATTTTCCTCTGTGGGCATGGATGTGTTTTCTGTAGCTGGCCATCCATCCTGTATGTCTGCCCACTGATTCCCAAGAGGGACACAGGGCTTCCTATACATCATCCCGAGCCCGGCAGCCCTGGTGCTACAAACGCTGATTCATTGTGCCAACAGTCTACGGGCTCATTTGTGTCTATCTTCCACAGAATCCTTGTCGTTTCTGAGGAGTCCATATGTTAATAGTACAACCCAGCTAAATCACTACCTTGTATAAGGAAGCTTTGGGAGGTCATTGAGTAAACTCCCAACTCCACACACCCTGAGCAGTAAAATACTTGGAGTGCAATTTAATCTGTCTCAAAACCTCCGCTTTTCTATACTTAACTGTTCATCCGAAACCCATCCTCTGGGCACTACCATGTTTACCCCTCTTCCTGCCTTCCTTCCAATAAGGTCTGGGGCTAGCAATGACATCAGCCTAAAGGCTTTAAGGCTAAACCAGCCAGACAAAATTAAACATATGGAAAACAGCAAAGTTTTCTTTATGAAAAAGTAAATATTTGTATTTGTCCATATACATTGTGAAAATTAACGAAGTTCATTTTGACTCCATAATTCACCCCTTGGAAGTAACCTAAAAAATAATAATAAATGTGGAGAAAGCACAAAGATGTTCATCATAGAATTACCCATAACAGTGATACAAATGGAAAAAAACTAAATATGCTACAAAAAGAATAACTGACATAGCTATTAAAATGTTTAGGAATAGTTTTGAATAACAAAGCCAAGTGCCTTCATTTACTAGTAAGTGAGAAGTGCAGGTTACATAGTTGTTCACACAAAAGGAATTCAGATGTTAGAACTGCTTATAAAAAAAGACATTTACTAAAATGTTAATAGCAGTGTGTCTGGGTGATGGAAATGAGTAATTTTCTTTGAAGAATTTAAACTTATACTCTAAGTATATAATTTTTAAGAAACATAGAAGACTTAAATCCTTGAGTTTAAGAAACATAAAAACTTAAATCCTTGAGTTTAAGTCTCATTCTCTGTATTATCATAGAAGTCCATTAAAATGTAGATTCCTAAGTATGAGGATGGTGTTTGCTTCCTAGAGATACCCTGTTATATCGGAAGTGTATTGTAGAAGGGATCACTTGTTATTATAGGTATAATCAATCCATAGACTTGGGCAATGTTGTACTCTTTCATCTGTGTTTCCAGAACAGTTTTATTTGTTCATAATCCCCAAAGAAACGGCCTTTCCCTGGTGATGCAATCAGAGCCACAAGCAGTCACCTCTGGAAAGGAGTTTATAGCTGCCTGTGCTGTACATGTGACATCTACAGATTGCTTTGTGCATCTGGCTGTCTCTACTGGAGCCTCAGGTATTATTTCTGGTCATTCTGTACGGGTTATCATTCTTTGCTTGTCTTTTCATGGAAAGAAGTAAGAAACTGGATTATATAATACTAAATTCATTTACATAAAAATTGAAAGCAAAATTAAAAGGATAAAAGATTTAAAAGCAAATAAGCTGGGGAAACATGTGCCATAAGTATAAGAGGATAGTCCTTTTATTAAAGGACAAATCAAAAGGAAAAACAGGCAGTTGCACAAAAGTAAATAACTAATAGAAATTCATTAAATAACTAAAATTCAAGAATTTAAAACAAGTTCTTTTTCACATAATCTTCAATGCTGGCAAATATACAGTGAAACAGACACTCCCATACACTGATGAGAGGGGTGCAATTGACAACGTTTCTAGAAGTCTGTAAGGCAATATGTATGAAGAGCCTTTAAAATATTTATACTCTTACACAGCCTTTCCTTTTCTAGGAATCTATTCTAAGAAGACGATCAGAAATGTTTCTGGTTATTTATCACTGTGTAACAAATCTTCTAAAATTTAGTTGCTTAAAAACAGCAACCCATATTTAGCTCACAAATGTATGAATGTGGCAGGGCTCTGCAAGGAAGGCTCATCTCTGATCCATGCAGCAGCAGCCAGAATAGGTGGAGCAAGGAGGTCCGTGTCGATGGCTGCTAAACTGGGGCCAGCTGGGAGCTCAGATGGAGCTGAAGCCAGCGCTCTGGTGGGCTAGAGTGACACGTCAAATAACAGCCGCGCACTGCTCCTCCCCTTAAGTAATTACTGGTCATGCTCTCCTTGGTGTACCAGAAAGAACTGGGCCTATTTGTCCACATTTCTCTTCCCCTTCTATACCTCAGCTCACTCTGTCCTCACCACCTGAAAACATTCTTTCCCCAACATCCTCAACCCAGATATTTTACTTGAAAACTGAGCAGACTCACAAAATTACCCAGCTGAGCTCTTTTCCCTCTGAATGCTGCTAGCTCCTTGCTTCCACCATGACTATGGTACTTAATCCTTTTATCTACATGCCATTCCTCTCTTCTCCTCAACAGCTCAGACTAGATGTGGCTTCCCTGGAGTCCCCCCATACCTAACCCCACCCAAAGCTATGCTGTCCTTTCAGTCGGCTCCTGTGCGACTCTGCTGACTCCTGTTTCACACATCATATTACAATTATCTGTCGATTGTTCATCTGAACAATAAACCCCACCCATTTATTAGTGCCCCGAAAACAGGAATTGTCTTGACCACTGTATTTGTAGTAGACGCTGGCTTCCTCCAAAGCCATTTGCGATCCCCTCTCCCTTGCCACATCTCACAATGAAGATTAAAAAGTCAAATGCTTGTGTTGCCAGCCCTCCTTACAGCAAGGAGTTACGGTCCATGAGACATGACAGAAAGTCTGCTGTGAGGATTTTTATTTAAAAAAAAAAAAAAAGCAATATTCGTCAGTGTCCTGGCCCTTTTCCTTTCCCTGTTATTCCTACCTTGAGTGGCATCATAATAGCTGGAGGACAGTGGTCATCCTGTCCCCATAATGAAAAAAAAAACAAGAAAATTTCAGAGACAGTGGCACTACTATGACTGAGCTTCTACATCCAATAGCAGCTACCTATGGGCATCTTATTACCTGAGAATAATGAAGACCTATCTGTTTAGACCAGCAAACTGTGGCCCAGGGCCAAATCTGGCCCACTTCCTGTTTTTGTAAATAAAAGTTTATCGGAATATAGCCATGCCCATTCACTTTCGTATTGTCCATGGCTGCTCTTACAATGGCTGAATTGAGTAGGTGCCATAAAGACCACATGGAAAAGCCTTAAATATTTACTATCTGGCCCTTTACAGAAAGTTCGTTGACCCCTGGTTTCAGCACCTGTTGGTCACGGTTCCTGTTGAGTACATACAGCCAAGTGACTTTTTGATGAATGTTATATCCCCAATCTCTAACACAGGACCTCTCCTACAGAAAATGCTCAATAAATGGGTGTCCAGGGAATGGATGGGTCAATAATTTGAGGTCACTGGCAATATCTCCATTAAAAAAAATCTTCCCCAGTGCCAAGCAGCACCTTTCATAGTGGACACTTAATAAATGTATAGAGATTTGTACTTAGAGGTGGATACAAAAAAATAACTTCAAAACAATTAAAGAACATTTAAATACTAAACTGTGTGGGCTTAAGGGTAACCATTCCGAGAATGCAGAGCTATATGTGTGGGCTAGTGCAGTAAAATTAATTTTCATGGTGCAGCTGGGAATTTTAACAATTTGATTCCCGTTTCTTGGTGGAATTACATTCAAACAACTCACACAGCATTTGACCAATAAAGAAGGGCTTTTAGAGGCATATCAATCCAGGATGATTTAGAAAAACACCTCCTAGGACTTGTGGTCCTAAGCATGTGACAAGGACTCTGGCAGGTTAAGACACTAGTTATTTAACTGAGTAGAACTTACAGCAGAGGAGAGGGCTGGATGGGAATTCCAGATGGGAGGTGGAAGGTACTGTCATAAGAATAAAGTACAAAGGTAGAAAAGACTACGGCATACAAGACATGGAGCAATATTTTAGTTTCTCCATTTACTCTGGAATGTTGTTTTCCTTCTAAATAAAAACAAATAAATACTGAATTCAGGATATTAATGGGTCCTCTCACTTACTAAATAAAAGTATTCATGGTCTCACAACTAGAGGTCTCATCTTCTGAAGTCATCAATGACTTTAAACCACAATGAACAAAAGACCTATACTTTTACCTTAGGCCTATCTGCATGTAGGACAGTTTACTAAAATAATCTCTTTTCAATGTGTGCCTTTAAACACTCAGGTGAGTCCATCAATAATCCAGAACTCTTCTGCATTTTAAAGTGATTCCTATCATAAGGAGAATATGTTCAAATAAAGGTTCTTGCTTTTTTTTTTTTTTTTTTTTTGGCGGTACGCGGGCCTCTCACTGCTGTGGCCTCTCCCGCTGCGGAGCACAGGCTCCGGACGCGCAGGCTCAGCGACCATGGCTCACGGGCCCAGCCGCTCCACGGCACGTGGGATCTTTTCAGACCGGGACACGAACACGCGTCCCCTGCATCGGCAGGCGGACGCTCAACCACTGCGCCACCAGGGAAGCCCAGGTTCTATTCTTGATACACCCCTTCTGCCTATTTCAGGAAGACTGGAAGCCTAATATTAAAGATTTTGTAACCACTGTGCCATCCTTACCAAGTATTGCCTGCACAGCTGCCAGAAATCTGAACTAAGAACCTCCTAACTCTCAGTGGAGAAAGTAAATGAAAAGTATTTTTTTTAGAAATATAGAAGTGGTTTTATTGGAGGGGGGGAGAGAAATGGAGATGAAGGAAACCTTAAGTTAAACCGAGGCAAATTCAAAACATAATAAAAATAATAACGGACGGGCTTCCCTGGTGGCGCAGTGGTTGAGAGTCCGCCTGCCGATGCAGGGGACACGGGTTCGTGACCCGGTCTGCGAAGATCCCACATGCCGCGGAGCAGCTGGGCCCGTGAGCCACGGCCGCTGAGCCTGCGCGTCCGGAGCCTGTGCTCCGCAATGGGAGAGGCCACAACAGTGAGAGGCCCGCGCACCACAAAAGAAAAAAAAATCATAACGGATCCACCAAAAGTTGAAATGAATAAATGAGTCACGGAATCAAGGTTGGGATAACTGAGTATATCAAGAGATGAAATGGAAGGATGAGGGGTCGGCACATAAACCCCACTCACTGTGCTTCAACAATCTTGGGCTTGACTTAAACCCCACCCTTGCTTGGTCAGCTGGAGCCCCAAAGGGAAGGCAAAAGACTCAGTGAGTTTATTTCTCTAATATTTAGAATCCTTAACTCATCAGAGGGCCCATTTACAGGACTTCCAACCGTGCACACAGGATTGGCCAATAAAGGGCTTTTAGAAGTATATTGAGCCATGATGATTCAGACGAAAAATCTCAAAGGATTTCTGATCCTAAGGATTTGATAAGGAGCCCATTTCATCTAAAGACTGTGACACCTTAGGGGGTGCCAAAGCGCTTTGCCCTGTAGATATCCTGGGTCTTTTTTGTCTTTTCACCTACTTCCTCAGGCTAGTAAGAGAGATGAAAAGAACATTATATGAAAATCAGACCTGAATTCTGACCAAGGATCTGCCACAGGTAGCCTCTGGCTGAAGTCAAATCACTTAACCTTTCTGTGTCTTAATTTTGTCTTTTGTAAAATAACAGTTCAGGGCTCTGAAGTCCTTTCCAGCAATATGAGCCCTGATGGTAACCCAAGACCTTGTCGTGATTATTATTCTGGATCGTAACTGCACTAAGCTTCTGTAGAAATAAATTTAAGGAGAGTACATTTGGGAAGATGGTGGAATGTAACAGAAAGCATGTGTATTTTGGAGTCAGATACCTAAGCTGACAGAAGGAAAAGAGCTGCTCTACATAAATACAATTTGCCTGACTTGGGGCTGGCTCCTCAACCTCTGTGAGCCTCATTGCATATAAAGGTATCATGAGAATTACATGAAGCAACATATAAAACAAGGGCAAGGTGCCTGATAAATTTCAAGTACTTTGTTAATGACAGTTCCACACCCTCTTTACCCGCCATGATTCAAGATGAGGAAGAGAGGGAAAGAGACAGACAAGAGTTCAAAATTACAAAGGGCTTGACCAAGAATAACCAGCAGTATAGTGAATAAAACAGACATGGAAATTTAGTCAAATAAAATGATTTGAAGGTAGAGAGAGTTTAGTTTTAGGAATATCAGTTTGAGATGAAAGCTAAACAACCTAGATAAAATGTCTAGTAGGCAGTTGAGAATGCAGAAAATAAGACTTATGAGAAATGTAAGAGGAGATTAAAAAAAGTAAGTGTCCAAAATGGATTAAAGACCTAAATGTAAGACCAGGCACTATAAAATTCTTAGAGGAAAACACAGGCAGAACACTCTATGACATAACTCACAGCAAGATCCTTTTTGACCCACCTCCTAGAGAAATGGAAATAAAAAAAAAAAAAACAAATGGGACCTAATGAAACTTAAAAGCTTTTGCACAGCAAAGGAAACCATAAACAAGACAAAAAGACAACCCTCACAATGGGAGAAAATATTTGCAAATGAAGCAACTGACAAAGGATTAATCTCCAAAATTTACAAGCAGCTCATGCAGCTCAATATCAAAAAAACAAACAACCCAATCCAAAAATGGGCAGAAGACCTAAACAGACATTTCTCCAAAGAAGATATACAGATTGCCAACAAACACATGAAAGGATGCTCAACATCATTAATCATTAGAGAAATGCAAATCAAAACTACAATGAGGTATCACCTCACACCAGTCAGAATGGCCATCATCAAAAAATCTACAAACAATAAATGCTAGAAAGGGTGTCGAGAAAAGGGAACCCTCTTGCACTGTTGGTGGGAATGTAAATTGATACAGCCACTATGGAGAACAGTATGGAGGTTCCTCAAAAAACTAAAAATAGAACTACCATACGACCCAGCAATCCCACTACTGGACATATACCCTGAGAAAACCATAATTGAAAAAAACACATGTACCACAATGTACATGTAGGACAGGACATGGAAGCAACCTAAGTGTCCATCGACAGATGAATGGATAAAGATGTGGCACATAGGTACAATGGAATATTACTCAGCCATAAAAAAAAACGAAATTGAGTTATTTGTAGTGAGGTGGATGGACCTAGCGACTGTCATACAGAGTGAAGTAAGTCAGAAAGAGAAAAACAAATACCGTATGCTAACACATATATGTGGAATCTAAAAAAAAAAAAGGTTCTGAAGAACCTGGGGGCAGGACAGGAATAAAGACGCAGAAGTAGAGAATGGACTTGAGGACACGGGGAGGGGGAAGGGTAAGCTGGGATGAAGTGAGAGAGTGGCATGGACATATATACACTACCAAATGTAAAATAGCTAGCTAGTGGGAAGCAGCCGCATAGCATAGGGAGATCAGCTCGGTGCTTTGTGTCCACCTAGAGGGGTGGGATAGGGAGGGTGGGAGGGAGACGCAAGAGGGAAGAGATATGGGGATATATGTATACGTATAGCTGATTCACTTTGTTATACAACAGAAACTAACACACCATTGTAAAGCAATTATACTACAATAAAGATGTTAAAAAAAATAGAAGGCCAGTGAATGCTACTAAGGGAAATGCAGTATGAGCGGAGACCCCATCAGCAGAGGCAGGTTGCAGAGAGAAAGGCAGCAGCTTGGGGAGGAAAAAAAAATTTAAGAATGTCATTCATCATTAACACTCTAGAGGGAAGTTTTTCAAATGTTGACTGCAAGCCATTTTAAGAAATACATTTGACCTTTCTAACTAGTAGTTACAAAGTGTATATGTGTTTGGGCGTGTGCACATGTGTACGGGCATGTAACAAATTCTTCATTTAGAAGTTTGTGCCCTTGGGGTTTCCCTGGTGGCGCAGTGGTTGAGAGTCTGCCTGCCGATCCAGGGGACACGGGTTCGTGCCCAGGTCCAGGAAGATCCCACACGCCACGAAGCGGCTGGGCCCGTGAACCATGGCCGCTGGGCCTGCGTGTCTGGAGCCTGTGCTCCGCAACGGGAGAGGCTCGCGTACCGCCAAAAAAAAAAAAAAGTTTGTGCCCTTATACCATGATACAGTTGTGTATTTTCTATTGCATTCTGGTCTATTCTACTTTCTCTGTTTCAGTAAGGAAAAAAAAAAAAATTCCAGTGAGAACTCTAAATTGATTCCAGGCCCCAATAATGCCGACAACCTACAGTTTGAAAGACACTATTTTGGAGGAAATAGAGTCATAATTTATAGCTATTATCTAGACCATCCACAAGAAGAATTCAATAATGACATTCCAGCTTTCTCCACAAAATGAGAACAATCCCTGGTTTCCCGAGACAAGGTAATTCCATGTGTCTGGTAATTTACTGGTTGATTTAATGTGCCCTTGAACAATAACTGACATGAGTAAAAGCTTTTAAAAGTTTTAAACTGTGTTCATCTGGATTTGGGCCTTTGATTCTCACCAAGCCTGGTAAGAAGTCACATTGGTTCATTTGATTTGTGAAGAAACTGTGGTCCCCAAGTCACACAGCTGTGAATGAGCCCAGATTTCCTTATTTTGGAGGTCGTGCTCTTCACAAGCAAACTTGCATAACTATCTTGTTGAAAGCACCAAACAAATTGATAAACTACGGACAAAATATTGTTACAAGTCAGTTCCTGCTACTGCTACTGCTCAGTACAAGCTTGACCCAAAACACAGTGCAGCGTGGACTTGTGTCTCCCTCCAAGAGTGTCCCCAGGTTGAGGGACTATTTCCATCAGTGTCACATCAGGGTTCTAGGCATCTGCCCCCGTCTGCAGTTAGGTTTCAGTGCTCTGTTGTTTCCACGTAACAAGATGAGAGAGGATCATAATTGAGATTATTACCGTTAATTTCTCTAATGAGTGATTTCTATTAAACCAAGTCCTTAGCTAGTCTCAATAGAGAGGAGGTAATTTCCTGATACTGGCTCTTTTTATGACTTCTTATAAATGACACAGTGGGGGGAAAAATGCTTTTTCCTCACAGCTCTTTGCCCTATAACAATTTTCTACCCAATGGAAAAATTAAAACGAGGAACATTATATTCTTTGTTTACTTAGATCTCTTTGATCCCTCCTCTCCCTCTTTCATATGCTTTGAATAAAATTAAGCTAAATTATCAAATAATCAATTTTTGAAACGGTTTTCCTCTTGACATTCTCCTCCTTCAAGACCCACTCTAAATGCATCTTCTTTGCAAAGATTTCTCTGGTCATAATTAATGACTTCTAACATCCCATAGCACAGTCTATGCATCTCTATTTCAATCCTATCATTCTGCTTTTATTATTTAAAATTTATTTTTTGTTTAAAATTACATTAAAAATTTTATATTATTTATTATTATTTTGCGTATATTTTTTATTGGTTTATAACCAGACTCCTTCAAAAGTCTAGGTCTCATTTATGACTTTATCTCCATACCTTATGCAAAGGAGGTCTTCAATAGATAGTGAGACTGAATGATCCATAAGTTAGATATCAATGTAGTTTTGCAATATTCTTCCCTGGTACTAATCAATATAAACAGTTCTTACACTGATACTGTTTCCTCTCAGGGAAAGAAAATCATAATTAAAACCAAGGATAGAGGGAAGACCTCTATGGACTACAAAGGAAGGAGGAAAGGCAGAGTCAACTGTGGAGAATCCCTGTCATTAAGCAGCTGAGAAGGTGAATGGGAACTGAAATAAAACAGAAATAAATACAGAAATGAATGAAAAGATATAAAATTATGAGAAAATAATTGGAAGGAACGACCCAACATTGACTGTAAATCTAGTACATACCCTGGATATACACAGTGCCTTATCCAGTTCTCATGACAGCTCAACCAAAGGGTGATCTTCTGTCTTACAGATAAGGAAACTGAGGCTCAGAGAAGTTAAGCAGTTTGCAAAGGTTATATCTAACAAATATCTGCATCAGGATTTAAATTTGGGTCTGTCTGATGCAAATCCCCCTCTTTTCCCCACATGTGGCTGCCTGCCTAAAATGTTACTCTTTTCCTATTCCAGTTGATAGGATATATAAACATAGAGACAGCTATAAGGCATTAGAATTCCCACCTCTTAGCTTTTATTAGTGCTGCCTTTGTCCCAGGTAACATATGCCCCAGATTGTAATAATAGGACTGGCTTTATTTGCTTTTCCACAGATGCTTGATCATAATCCACTGGACACTGAAGATACGCCTTTCTATCAAGGAACAGGCAGAGCTGCTAACCTTTAACCATAGGCGTCTCAGAAGAAGCATCTTGAGGCTCTAATGTGGGAGCGGCAGGACTGAGGGCCCCAGAAGGGACAGGAAACCTTGTTCATAGGCAACTCAAATTATATACTCCATCAGTTCCAGGGGGAAGTCATCAGGGTTTTGCATCAATCTAGAATCACTTTTTCCTCATTTGCACTGATTTTAAGAGTTGGAAGATCTATCTATCAAATGTTTAACAGAGTAACAAGTAGAAGCAGCCCCTTAAAAGGCATTTGAATGAATTATTCTAACCCCTGCCCTTGAGATCTTAATGTCTGATTAAAAGCTAAACCTAACCTTGGCCAAATACAACAATAATCAAAGTCATAGAAACAGAGAATAGAATGGTGGTTTCCAGGGGTTGGGGGGAAGGAAGAATGGGGAGTTTTTATTCAACAGGTATAAAGTATAAGTTCTAGAGATCTGCTCTACAACAGAGTAGCTGCAAATAATAATACTATACTGTGAACTTAAAAGTTTGTTAAAAGGGTAGATCTCATGTTAGGTGTTCTTACTGCTAGGGAGGGAAGGGTAGGGAGAGAGGACTTATGTTGCGGAGGGAGGATAGGGAGAAAAAAAAATTTCATTGGTGGTTACCAGAGCAAAGGGAGGTGGGGTGGTGGGAGGTGAAATAGGTGAAGGGGATTAAGAGGTACAAACTTCCAGTTATAAAATAAATAAGTCATGGTATGTAATATACGACGTAAGGAATATGGTCAACAATACTATAATAATTTCATATGGTAACAGATGGTTGCTAGACTTATCATGGTGGCCATTTGGTAAAGTTATTTAGCTGTTGAATCACTATGTTGCACACCTGAAACTAATACTGTAGTCAACTATACTTCTCAAAAAAAAAATCTCAGCCAGGGTTCGGGACACCAATTTTACACTGAGCCTGTCAGAAGCTTCTGATTTAACTTTTCTGTATTTATTTACAAAAATGAGCAGATACAAATATCTTTTCCTATTTCCTTCTTACCTATATTGAAGGGCACTATATTACAGACACTTTCTGTACTTTTTCACTTAACCAATGTATCCTGGAAAAATCACTTCATATTAGTTCACAGAGACCTTCCTCATTCTTTTGACAACTGCAGAGGACTCCATTGGATGGAGGTACTGTAGCTGACTCGGTCACTCTGCTATGGATGGACACTTAGATTTTTCCCATGTGTATTTTCCAATTACCAATGATAAACCTTGTGCATTTATAATTTTCATATTTGGGGGGATGTATCTTCAGAGCAGATTCCGAGAAGCGAGACTGCAGGATCAAAAGGTGAGCACAGTTTTGTAGGCATTGCCAAATAACCCTTAAGAAGGGTTGTATCTGTTTGCATTTCATGTTGCAGGTATGAGAGTAACTGTTCTCCACAGCCTTGCCAATGGAGTATGTTGTCGATACTTTTTAACTTTCACCCACCTTATAGGTGAAAAATGGTATCTCAGTGGTTTTATTAATTTGCATTTATTTGATTACGAAAGGAAACTTTTTCATATCTAAGGGCCATTTTACGTGTTAATCTGTGAATTATCTGATCATGTCTCTTTCCCACTTTTCTGTTGGATTTTGGCTCTTGGCACCTTGATGTTTAAGGTTTCTTTTTATATGTTAACGGATATTTGGCTTTAGTCTGTAGTATATGCTGCAAATATTTTCTCCCAGTTTTTCAGTTACGGTGTTTTCTTCTAACATGTAAAAACGTCTTATTTTACGTAGTCAAGAGTTATCAGCACTTTACTGCCTATAGATTTTGAGGCGTAATTAGACTTTTTCTACACCAAGTAGATAGGAATTCGCTCATGTTTTCTTTTTTTTTTTAACTGAGCTCCTATATATATATATATATATATATAGTTATATATATATTTAACATCTTTATTGGAGTATAATTGCTTTACAATGGTGTGTTAGTTTCTGCTTTATAACAAAGTGAATCAGTTATACATATACATATGTCCCCATATCTCTTCCCTCTTGCGTCTCCCTCCCTCCTACCCTCCCACCCTCCCTATCCCACCCCTCTAGGTGGTCACAAACCACCAAGCTGATTACCCTGTGCTATGCAGCTGCTTCCCACTAGCTATCTATTTTACGTTTGGTAGTGTATATTTGTCCATGCCACTCTCTCACTTTGTCACAGTTTACCCTTCCCCCTCCCCATATCCTCAAGTCCATTCTCTAGTAGGTCTGTGTCTTTATTCCCATCTTGCCCCTAGGTTCTTCATGACCTTTTTTTTTTTCTTAGATTCCATATATATGTGTTAGCATAAGGTATTTGTTTTTCTTTTTCTGACTTACTTCACTCTGTAAGACAGACTCTAGGTCCATCCACCTCACTACAAATAATTCAATTTCGTTTCTTTATATGGCTGAGTAATATTCCATTGTATATATGTGCCACATCTTCTTTATCCATTCATCTGTTTATGGACACTTAGGTTGCTTTCATGTCCTGGTTATTGTAAACAGCTATCCTAGTAGTGGGATTGCTGGGTCGTATGGTAGTTCTATTTGTAGTTTTTTAAGGACCACCATACTGTTCTCCATAGTGGCTGTATCAATTTACATTCCCACCAACAGTGCAAGAGTATTCCCTTTTCTCCACACCCTCTCCAGCATTTATTGTTTCTAGGTTTTTTGATGATGGCCATTCTAACCAGTGTGAGATGACATCTGATTGTAGTTTGTTTTTTTTTTTTCTGGTTTTTGTTTTTTTTGGTACACGGGCCTCTCACTGCTGTGGCCTCTCCCGTTGCGGAGCACAGGCTCCAGACACGCAGGCTCAGTGGCCATGGCTCATGGGCCCAGCCGCTCCAGGGCATGTGGGATCTTCCCAGACAGGGGCACGGACCCGTGTCCCCTGCATCGGCAGGCAGACTCTCAAACACTGCGCCACCAAGGAAGGCCTCTCATTGTAGTTTTCATTTGCATTTCTCTAATGATTAATGATGCTGAGCATTCTTTCATGGGTTTGTTGGCAATCTGTATATCTTCTTTGGAGAAGTATCTATTTAGGTCTTCTGCTCATTTTTGGACTGGGTTGTTTGTTTTTTTGATATTGAGCTGCATGAGCTGCTTGTAAATTTTGGAGATTAATCCTTTGTCAGTTGCTTCATTTGCAAATATTTTCTCCCATTCTGAGGGTTGTCTTTTGGTCTTGTATATGGTTTCCTTTGCTGTGCAAAAGCTTTTAAGATTCATTAGGTCCCATTTCTTTATTTTTGTTTTTATTTCCATTACTCTAGGAGGTGGGTCAAAAAGGATCTTGCTGTGATTTATGTCATACAGTGTTCTGCCTATGTTTTCCTCTAAGAGTTTTATAGTGTCTGGCCTTACATTTAGGTCTTTAATCCATTTTGAGCTTATTTTTGTGTATGGTGTTAGGGAGTGTTCTAATTTCATACTTTTATATGTACCTGTCCAGTTTTCCCAGCACCACTTATTGAAGAGCCTGTCTTTTCTCCACTGTACATTCCTGCCTCCTTTATCAAAGATAAGGTGACCATATGTGTGTGGGTTTATCTCTGGGCTTTCTATCTTGTTCCATTGATCTATATTTCTGTTTTTGTGCCAGTACCATACTGTCTTGATTACTCTAGCTTTGTAGTATAGTCTGAAGTCAGGGAGTCTGATTCCTCCAGCTCCATTTTTCGTTCTCAAGATTGCTTTGGCTATTCGGGGTCTTTTGTGTTTCCATACAAATTGTGAAATATTTTGTTCTAGTTCTGTGAAAAATGCCTGTGGTAGTTTGATAGGGATTGCATTAAATCTGTAGATTGCTTTTGGTAGTGTACTCATTTTCACAATGTTGATTCTTCCAATCCAAGAACATGGTATATCTCTCCGTCTATTTGTATCATCTTTAATTTCTTTCATCAGTGTCTTATGGTTTTCTGTACATAGGTCTTTTGTCTCCCTAGGTAGGTTTATTCCTAGGTATTTTATTCTTTTTGTTGCAATGGTAAATGGGAGTGTTTTCTTAAATTCACTTTCAGATTTTTCATCATTATTGTATAGGAATGCCAGGGTTTCTGTGCATTAATTTTGTATCCTGCTACTTTACCAAATTCATTGATTAGCTCTAGTAGTTTTCTGGTAGCATCTTTAGGATTTTCTATGTATAGTATCATGTTATATGCAAACAGTGACAGCTTTACTCTTCTTTTCCGATTTGGATTCCTTTTATTTCTTTTTCTTCTCTGATTGCTGTGGCTAAAACTTCCAAAGCTTTGTTGAATAATAGTGGTGAGAGTGGGCAACCTTGTCTTGTTCCTGATCTTAGTGGAAATGGTTTCAATTTTTCACCACTGAGGACGATGTTGGCTGTGGGCTTGTCATATATGGTCTTTATTATGTTGAGGAAAGTTCCCTCTATGCCTACTTTCTGCAGGGTTTTTATCATAAATAGATGTTGAATTTTGTCAAAGGCTTTCTCTGCATCGATTGAGATGATCATATAGTTTTTCTCCTTCGTTAATATGGTGTATCACATTGATTGATTTGCATATATTGAAGAATCCTTGCATTCATGGAATAAACCCCACTTGATCATGGTGTATGATCCTTTTAATGTGCTGTTGGATTCTGTTTGCTAGTATTTTGTTGAGGATTTTTGCATCTATGTTCATCAGTGATATTGGCCTGTAATTTTCTTTCTTTGTGACATCTTTGTCTGGTTTTGGTATCAGAGTGATGGTGGCCTCGTAGAATGAGTTTGGGAGTGTTCCTCCCCCTCTGCTATATTTTGGAAGAGTTTGAGAAAGATAGGTGTTAGCTCTTCTCTAAATGTTTAATAGAATTCGCCTGTGAAGCCATCTGGTCCTGGGCTTTTGTTTGTTGGAAGATTTTAAATCAAAGTTTCAATTTCAGTGCTTGTCATTGGTCTGTGCATATTTTCTATTTCTTCCTGGCTCAGTCTCAGCAGGTTGTGAATTTCTAAGAATTTGTCCATTTCTTCCAGGTTGTCCATTTTATTGGCATAGAGTTGCTTGTAGTAATCTCTCATGATCTTTTGTATTTCTGCAGTGTTAGTTGTTACTTCTCCTTTTACATTTCTAATTCTATTGATTTGAGTCTTCTCCCTTTTTTTCTTGATGAGTCTGGCTAATGGTTTATCAATTTTGTTTATCTTCTCAAAGAACCAGCTTTTAGTTTTATTGATCTTTGCTATCGTTTCCTTCATTTCTTTTTCATTTATTTCTGATCTGATCTTTATGATTTCTTTCCTTCTGTTAACTTTGGGGGGTTTTTTTGTTCTTCTTTCTCTAATTGCTTTAGTTGCAAGGTTAGGTTGTTTGAGATGTTTCCTGTTTCTTAAGGTAGGATTGTATTTCTATAAACTTCCCTCTTACAACTGTTTTGCTGCATCCCATAGGTTTTGGGTCATCGTGTTGCCATTGTCATTTGTTTCTAGGTATTTTTTGATTTCCTCTTAGATTTCTTCAGTGATCACTTCATTATTAAGTAGTGTATTGTTTAGCCTCCATGTGTTTGTATTTTTTCCAGATCTTTTCCTGTAATTGATATATAGTCTCACAGCGTGTGGTCAGAAAAGATACTTGATACAATTTCAATTTTCTTAAATTTACCAGCACTTGATTTGTGACCCAAGATATGATCTATCCTGGAGAATGTTTCATGAGCACTTGAGAAAAATGTGTATTCTGTTGTTTTTGGATGGAATGTCCTATAAATATCAATTAAGTGCACCTTGTTTAATGTATCATTTAAAGCTTGTGTTTCCTTATATATTTTCATTTTGGATAATCTGTCCATTGGTGAAAGCAGGGTGTTAATGTCCCCTACTATGATTTTGTTACTGTCGATTTCCCCTTTTATGGCTGTTACTATTTGCCTTATGTATTGAGGTGCTCCTATGTTGGGTCTATAAATATTTACAGTTGTTATATCTTCTTCTTGGATTGATCCCTTGATCATTACGTAGTGTCCTTCTTTGTCTCTTCTAATAGTATTTATTTTTAAGTGTATTTTGTGTGATATGAGAATTGCTACTCCAGCTTTCTTTTGATTTCCATTTGCATGGAATATCTTTTTCCATCCCCTCACTTTCAGTCTGTATGTGTCCCTAGGTCTGAAGTGGGTCTCTTGTAGACAGCATATATACGGGTCTTGTTTTTGTATCCATTCAGTGAGTCTGTGTCTTTTGGTGGGAGCATTTAATCCATTTACATTTAAGGTAATTATTGATATGTATGTTCCTATTACCATTTTCTTAATTGTTTTGGGTTTTTTATTGTAGGTTTTTTCCTTCTCCTGTGTTTCTTGCCTAGAGAAGTTCCTTTAGCATTTGTTGTAAAGCTGGTTTGGTGGTGCTGAACTCTCTCAGCTTTTGCTTGTCTGTAAAGGTTTTAATTTCTCCATCATATCTGAATGAGATCCTTGCTGGGTAGAGTAATCTTTGTTGTACGTTTTTCTCCTTCATCACTTTAGATATGTCCTGCCAGTCCCTTCTGGCTTGCAGAGCTTCTGCTGAAAGATCAGCTGTTAACACGTTTTCTTAGAGTATTAAACGGTTTTGGTTTTACAGTTAGATCTTTGATGCATTTTAAGTTAATAATGCATTTGCTGTATAGTGTAAAGTACAAATCTAATTTTTTTCTTTTTCCAAGTGGTAACAGGGTTGTCCAAGCTTCCTTTATTAAAAAGTCTATATTTGCCTTTTATCTTATACTAAATTTCCATATGATATCACTGTTTTCTCTTCTATTCCACTGGTGTATTTGTCTATTTATGCTTCAATACCTCCTTGTTCTAATTACAGAGGCTGTATAGTATGTTAATATCTGATAGGTTTAGTTCACACTCATAATTTTTCTTTTTCAGGGATTCTCTGGTTATTCTTCTACATTTGGTTTTCTATAAAAATTTAAGCATTAATTTGTAAAATTCCATAAAAAATTATTTATATTTTATTATTGTGGTAAATTTAGAAATTAACAGGAAGAACTGACATATTTGTGATGATGTGTTTGAATCATTTTTATCTTTGATTCTGTTCAGTTTGTCAAATGTAATGTATCTTGTGCAGATAGATATAGGTTTACTTCTTTATCCTTATACTTTGATTTCTTGCATCTAACGCATTGGGTAATCCCTCTAGCAAAACACTGAAATTTAGTGAATATATTGGTATCCATGCCATACATTCCTGATCGTAGAAATTCCTCTAGTATTTCCCAATTAAGACACTGGCTTTGAGATTAATATATATTTAATCATGTTAAGAAAGTAGCTCTCAATTCATTTTTTTCTTGAATGCTTTTATCATCAGTCAATTTTGAATTTCATCAATGGCTTTATCAGCATCTATGGAGATGATCACATGATTTTTCCCCTTAGAGCTATTAATATGGTAAGTGATATTAATGAATTTACTAATATCAAACCAACCATGAAATAAATCTCACTTGGTCATAGTGTATTTCTTTCTTAATGTGCTGAACTCTCTTTGCTATTATTTTTCATCAATATTCATAAATAATATGATTATTATAATTTTACAGTATATTTAGCAGGATTAAGTATCAATATTATATTTGCTTCATAAAAGAAGTTAGGACATTTTTCATTTTTGTTTTCAATGCTCTGGAACAATTTATGGAGCATTGAGACTACTGCTTTTTGAAGACTTACTACAATTCCTCTGTGAAATCATCTGAGCCTGGTCCTTTTTTTGTGGGATAATTCCTTATCTCTCATTATATCTACTATGAAAATTGATCTGTTTATACTTTCTAACTCCAACTGGGTCAATTATGGTAATCTCTATTTTCCTAAAAATTTATCCAGTTCATCTAAATTTTCAGATTTATATCGAGGTCTATAGTTTATTAGTACTTTACTTTTAAATTTTCCTCTGTTTCAATGGTTATTTCCCCTTTGTCAGTTCTTATTTTGTACTTATGTGCTTTTTCCCTTTGTTCAGGATCAAGTTAGCTAGTTTTGTTGACTTATAAAAAATACAATTTTGGATTTATTGATTAGGTCTACTGATTTGCTATTCTTTACCACAATGATTTCTGCTTTGCCCTTATGATTGCCTTCCTTGTGCTATATTTACTTTGTTGTCCTTTTACTAGATTTTGGAGCTAAAACATTATTTTCAGAACTGCATTTTTACTGATAAAAGTGTTTACTCTGATGAATTTTGCTTTGACAACTGCTTAAAATGTATCCCACAGATTGTAATAAAAAGAGAGCTTTGTCTTAATTTTTCATTCTATAATTTCATTTTCTATTTCCCCTTTCACTGAGTTATTTAATAAAAAAATATTTAAATTTCAAAGAGCAGTTCTCTTTTTGTTAGTAATTTTTAGTTTTATTGCTTTGTGATCATGGAGTTTCACCTGTAATATTTCTACTTTATAAAAACTAGTAATGTGTTAGAGCTGACTTGTACTAGCTTATGAAATCCAATTGCCTTCATCTCTTCCCAATTCCTTGTTCAGTGACATTACCTTGGTAAATTCAAATTGGCTGTATGAGGATTTACATCAGAGAAGTTAGCAAATACTGCAACAGAGCTTTATTCTCATAGACACATGCTTGTTAAATATTTATCATCATACCACTGAATTTACTGTGTGTGTGTATGTGTAGTAAAAAATAATCAAATTGTGTGACTGGTGCATGAACTCGAGAAAAAAAAGTCTTCTCTATTGTCAGGGTATAGAGTGATACCTATGCACAAGATCTTCCACATCTGTAATGTTTTTAGGTCTTTCATCTCCTATGTTTTTTGTTTACTTCACCTTTCCTGTATTAACAGCACTGTATGAATGTCTCCTACTATTACTGTAGTTATCTCTGTCTCCTTGCATCTCCTATAGTTTATTTTCATAAAGGTGGTTGCTATGTTATTTCATGCATAAATATTCATAAGGATACACCTACATTGTGAATTGTGACTTTCCCATCAGAAAGTACCCTTCTTAGGTCTCAAAGAGAGAATTCATACACTGATGTTTATAACAGCATTATTCACAATAGCTAAAAGATGGAAGCAACCAAGTGTCCATCAAAGGATGAAGGGATACACAAAATGTGACATATACATAATGGAATATTATTCAGCCTTAAAAAGAAAGGGACTGAGCTCTGCCCACCAGAGCAACAGCCAGCTCTACCCACCACCAGTCCATCCCATCAAGAAACTTGCACAAGCCTCTTAGATAGCCTCATCCACCAGAGGGCAGACAGCAGAAGCAAGAAGAACTACAATCCTGCAACCTGTGGAACAAAAACCACATTCACAGAAAGATAGACAAGATGAAAAGGCAGAGGGCTATGTACCAGATGAAGGAACAAGATAAAGCCCCAGAAAAACAACTAAATAAAGTGAACATAGGCAACCTTCCAGAAAAATAATTCAGAATAATGATAGTGAAGATGATCCAGGACCTCAGAAAAAGAATGGAGGCAAAAATCGAGAAGATGCAAGAAATGTTTAACAAAGACCTAGAAGAATTAAAGAACAAACAAACAGAGATGAACAACACAATAACTGAAATGAAAAATAAACTAGAAGGAATCAATAGCAGAATAACTGGGGCAGAAGAACAGATAAGTGACCCAGGAGACAGAATGGTGGAATTCACTGCTACAGAACAGAATAAAGAAAAATGAATGAAAAGAAATGAAGACAGCCTAAGAGACCTCTGGGACAACATTAAACACCATGACATCCACATTATAGGGGTCCCAGAAGGAGAAGAGAGAGAGAAAGGACCTGAGAAAATATTTGAAGAGATTATAGTCGAAAACTTCCCTAACATGGGAAAGGAAATAGACACCAAGTCCAGGAAGTACAGAGAGTCCCATACAGGATAAACCCAAGGAGAAACACGCCGAGACACATAGTAATCAAATTGGCAAAAATTAAAGACAAAGAAAAATTATTGAAAGCAGCAAGGGAAAAATTACAAATAACATACAAGGGAACTCCCATAAGGTTAACAGCTGATTTCTCAGCAGAAACTCTACAAGCCAGAAGGGAGTGGCACGATATGCTTAAAGTGATGAAACGGAAGAAACTACAACCAAGATTACTCTACCCGGCAAGGATCTCATTCAGATTCCATGGAGAAATCAACAGCTTTACAGACAAGCAAAAGCTAAGAGAATTCAGCACCACCAAACCAGCTCTACAACAAATTCTAAAGGAACTTCTCTAAGTGGGAAACAGAAGAGAAGAAAAGGACCTACAAAAACAAGCCCAAAACAATTAAGAAAATGGTCATAAGAAGATACATATTGATAATTACCTTAAACGTGAATGGATTAATCCTCCAAACAAAAGACACAGGCTTGCTGAATGGATACAATAACAAGACCCATATATATGCTGTCTACAAGAGACCCACTTCAGACCTAGGGACACATACTGACTGAAAGTAAGGGGATGGAAAAAGATATTCCATGCAAAAGGAAATCAAAAGAAAGCTGGAGTAGCAATACTCATATCAGATAAAATAGATTTAAATTAAAGAAAGTTACAAGAGACAAGGAAGGACACTATGTAATGATCACGGGATCAACCCAAGAAGAAGATATAACAATTATAAATATATATGCACCCAACATAGGAGCACCTCAATACATAAGGCAACTGCTAACACCTCTAAAAGAGGAAATCAACAGTAACACAATAATAGTGGGGGACTTTAACACCGCACTTACACCAATGGACAGATCATCCAAACAGATAATTTATAAGGAAACAGAAGCTTTAAATGACACAATAGACCAGATAGATTTAATTGATATTTATAGGACATTCCATCCAAAAACAGCAGTTTACACTTTCTTCTCAAGTGTGCACAGAACATTCTCCAGGATAGATCACATCTTGGGTCACAAATCAAGCCTCAGTAAATTTAAGAAGATTGAAATCATATCAAGCATCTTTTCTGACCACAATGCTATGAGATTAGAAACACAGGGGAAAAAAACGTAAAAAAAAACAAACACACGGAGGCTAAACAATACGTTACTAAATAACGAAGCGATCACTGAATAAATCAAAGAGGAAATCAAAAAAATACCTAAAGACAAATGACAATGAAAACACGACAATCTGAGACCTATGGGATTCAGCAAAAGCAGGTCTAAGAGGGAAGTTTATACCTATACAAGCCTACTTCAAGAAACAAAAAAAAATCTCACATAAACAATTTAACCCTACACCTAAGGGAACTAGAGAAAGAAGAACAAACAAAACCCGAAGTTAGCAGAAGGAAAGAAATCATAAAGATCAGAGCAGAAATAAGTGAAATGGAAACAAAGAAAACAATAGCAAAGATCAATAAAACTAAAAGCTGGCTCTTTGAGAAGATAAACAAAATTGATAAACCATTAGCCAGACTCAGCAAGAAAAAGAGGGAGAGGACGCAAATCAATAAAATTAGAAATAAAAAAGGAGAAGTTACAACAGACACCACAGAAATACAAAGCATCCTAAGAGACTACTACAAGCAACCCAATGCAACAAAATGGACAACCTGGAAGAAATGTACAAATTCTTAGAAAGGTATAACTTCCCAAGACTGAACCAGGAAGAAATAGAAGATATTAACAGGCCAATCACAAGTCACAAAATTGAAAGTGTGATTAAAAATCTTCCAACAAACAAAAGTCTAGGACCAGATGGCCTCACAGGTGAATTCTATGAAACATTTACAGAAGAGCTAACACCCATCCTTCTCAAAATCTTCCAAAAAATGTTGGAGGAAGGAACACTCTCAAACTCATTCTATGAGGCCATTATCACCCTGACACCAAAACCAGAAAAAGATACTACAAAAAAAGAAAATTAAAGACAAATCACTGATGAATATAGATGCAAAAATCCTCAACAAAATACTAGCAAGCAGAATCCAACAACACATTAAAAGGATCATACACCATGATCAAGTGGGATTTATCCCAGGGATGCAAGGATTCTTCAATATATGCTAATCAATCAATGTGATACACCGTATTAACAAATTGAATAAAAACCATAGGATCATCTCAATAGATGCAGAAAAATCTTTTGATAAATTCAACACCGATTTATGATAAAAACTCTCCAGAAAGTGGGCATAGAGGGAACCTATCTTAACATAATAAAGGCCATATACAACAAACCAACAGCAAACATCATTCTCAATGGTGAAAAAGTGAAACCATTTCCTCTAAGATCAGGAACAAGACAAGGGTGTCCACTCTTGCCACTATTAATCAACATAGTTTTGGAAGTCCTAGCCATGGCAATCAGAGAAGAAAAAGAAAGACAAGGAATCCAAATTGGAAAAGAAGAAGTAAAACTGTCACTGTTTGCAGATGATATGCTACTATACATAGAGAATCCTAAAGATGCTACCAGAAAACTACTAGAGCTAATCAACGAATTTGGTAAAGTAGCAGGATACAAAATTAATGCACAGAAATCTCTTGCATTCCTATACACTAATGATGAAAAATCTGAAAGAAAAATTAAGGAAACACTCCCATTTACGATTGCAGCAAAAAGAATAAAATATCTAGGAATAAACCTACCTAGGGAGACAAAAGACCTGTATGCAGCAAACTATAAGACACTGATGAAAGAAATTAAAGATGATACCAACAGATGGAGAGATATACCATGATCTTGGACTGGAAGAATCAATACTGTGAAAATGACTATACTACCTAAAGCAATCTACAGATTCAATGTAATCCCTATCAACGTACCAATGGCATTTTTTTTGGAACTAGAACAAAAAATCTTAAACTTTGTATGGAGATGCAAAAGACCCTGAATAGCCAATGTAGTCTTGAGGGAAAAAAAAAGGAGCTGGAGGAATCAGACTCCCTGACTTCAGAGTATACTACAAACCTACAGTAATCAAGAAATTATGGTACTGGCACAAAAACAGAAACATAGAACAATGGAACAAGATATAAAGCCCAGAGATAAACTCATGTGCCTATGGTCAACTAATCTATGACAAAGGAGGCAAGGATATACAATGGAGAAAAGACAGTCTGTTCAACAAGTGGTGCTGGCAAACTGGACAGCTGCATGTAAAAGAATGAAATTAGAACACTCCCTAACACCATACACAGAAATAAACTCAAAATGGATTAGAGACCTAAATGTAAGACCAGACACTGTAAAACTCTTAGAGGAAAACATAGGAAGAACACTCTTTGACATAAATCACAGCAAGATCTCTTTTGATCCATCTCCTAGAGAAATGGAAATAAAAACTAAAATAAACAAATGGGACCTAATGAAACTTCAAAGCTTTTGCACAGCAAAGGAACCCATAAACAAGACGAAAGGACAACCCTCAGAATGGCAGAAAATATTTGCAAACGACTCAACGGAAAAAGGATTAATCTTCAAAATATATAAACAGCTCATGCAGCTCAATATTAAAGAAACAAACAACCCAATCCAAAAATGGGCAGAAGACCTAAATAGACATTTCTCTAAAGAAGACGTAAGGATGGCCAAGAAGCACATGAAAAGCTGCTCAACATCACTGATTATTAGAGAAATGCAAATCAAAACTACAATGAGGTATCACCTCACACCAGTTAGAATGGGCATCATCAGAAAATCTACAAACAACAAATGCTGGAGAGGGTGTGGAGAAAAGGGAACCCTCTTGCACTGTTGCTGGGAATGTAAATTGATACAGCCAGTATGGACAACAGTTTGGACGTTCCTTAAAAAACTAAAAATAGAACTACCATATGACCCAGAAATGTCACTACTGGGCATATACCCAGAGAAAACCATAATTCAAAAAGACACATGCACCCCAATGTTCATTGCAGCACTATTTACAATAGCAAGGACATGGAAGCAACCTAAATGCCCATCAACAGACGAATGGATAAAGAAGATGTGGTACATATATACAATGGAATATTATTCAGCCATAAAAAGGAACGAAATTGGGTCATTTGTAGAGACGTGGATGGATCTAGAGACTGTCATACAGAGTGAAGTAAGTCAGAAAGAGAAAAACAAATATTGTATATTAACACATATATGTGGAACCTAGAAAAATGGTACAGGTGAACTGGTTTGCAGGACAGAAATTGAGACACAGATGTAGAGAACAAACATATGGACACCAAGGGGGGAAAGTGGTGGGTGGTGGTGGTGGTGGTGGTGGTGGTGGTGATGTGATGAATTGGGTGACTGGGACTGACATGTATACACTGATGTGTATAAAACTGATAACTAATAAGGACTTGCTGTATAAAAAAATAAATAAAATTAAATTCAAAAATAAATAAATAAAAGGAAATTCTGACGTATTTTGTAACATGAAAGTTGAGGACTTTATGCTTAGTGAAATAAGCCAGACACAGAAAAAACAAATATTGTATGGTTCAACTTATATGGGGTATGTAGAGTAGTTAAACTCATAGAGACAGAAAGCAGAGTAGTGGTTGCCAGGGGCTGGGAAGGGCAGGGTGATGGGGAGTATAGAGTTAATGAGTATAGAGTTTGTTTTGCTAAATGAAAAAGTTCCCGAGATAGGAGGTAGTGATGGTTGCACAACAAAATCAATGTACCACTGATCTGTACACTTAAATATGGCTAAGATGGTAAATTTTATGTATTTTACTGCAGTTAAGAAAAATGGGGAACAAAATGCCCCTCTTTGACATGTTTATGCTTTTGGGCTTGAATTCTATTTTATCTAATATCAAGATTACTACCCCTACCTTCCTTATTTTTCCATTTGCCTGCTATGTCTTAGTTTATCCATTTATTTTTAACCTTTCAAAACTACTTAGTTTTGGGTATAGCTTCTATTTACAGTATATATACAGTTAGTTCATGTTTTGTGAGCCAAATTAAATACCTTTTTTTTTAGTACATGAGTTAAACTTATTCACATTTATTGATATAACTGATATGGTTAGTCTCAACCGTGGCAAATTTTTTCCTATGTATTTTGTTATATTTGCTATGTTTCTTTTCCTATGATATGTATTCTTTGCTCTTTAATTTAAAACAATATTTGGTATTTGGAAATATTTGTATTTTTGCACTGGTGATTACAGTTGTGCTTGTACGTTTGTAATGCTTCTAATCTCCTGGGGTTGGATGGTTGTTTGCTAGGTTGGTTGGATTTTGCCTTTGGTGATATGGTTTATCAGTTTTTGTTACCATACTTTACTGCCCATCTCCTGCTTATACAACTATCAATAAGCTTATTCTATTTTCTTCTTCCCTTTCCCTCTCACTTTTCAGTCACATTATTTCTATTTTTTCACAACATTTGTACTTTAGACTTCTACCCTCATCCCCACCTTTTTTTATTCTTATATCTGTCATTTACATACTGAAAAATTTCACCTGAGGTTTAGGATTTTCAGCAAAATCCTTTGGTTGAAATTCTCTCAGTCATTTCTTGGGGGGGATAAATTTTATCCTCTATAACTGACAAAATTAATCCAATAACGAACACATCTTCAACTTATTTTGCTATATAAACGTTATTCTAAAACTATGCTGTTGGGACTTCCCTGGTGGCGTAGTGGTTAAGAATCCGCCTGCCAATGCAGGGGACATGGGTTCGAGCCCTGGTCCTGAAGATCCCACGTGTCATGGAGCAACTAAGCCCGTGTGCCACAACTACTGAGCCCACATGCTGCAACTACTGAAGCCTGCGTGCCTAAAGCCTGTGCTCCGCAGCAAGAAAAGCCACCGCCATAAGAAGCCCACACACCGCAAGGAAGAGTAGCCCCGCTCACCACAACTAGAGAAAGCCTGTGCACAGCAACAAAGACCCAACACACCCAAAAATAAATATATTTTTAAAAAAAACTATGCTGTTGCTATTTTCTTTTCCTTAAACTAAATTAGTGACAAAATACGAACTCTGTCTCTCCTTCCTACCCTCCTCTGCTAGGAAAAAAAAAAAATCTTAAGTCCATAGTAATGTCTCTTTCACATTGAGTGACCCATTTGGAAATATTGTCATTAAAAGCAACAAAAACATACCACACATCATAAGAAAAGTCTTTCCAAAGAACTTTTAATAACATTCCCACTGGAACATTTAGATATAACCACCATTTAATTCAATCTCTGCTAAAACGTATAACGTTAATAATGATGTTCAGTGCTGGCATCATTCCCAGTCAATTGCAGTTCTATTTATTCATTTGATGTTTTAACATTTAGTTGAATCATCTAACCAAAACATCCCAAGAAAAAGAATGGAGTAATTATATAAACACTTGGAGCAGAACAATTATAAAGCAAGAGCATTAGCATTCAGCCAGGTTAGAGAGCTAATCTGCATATGCATATATCCTGAGGAGCAGGCACTGGTGGCCTTTACTATCTGTTTCATTATGTTTTTCTTTGATTTCTGTATGTTTATTAATTTTCTTTAATTAGATGGCATAGAATGTTTTCCTCACTTAGGTGTCAATGGTCATATATGCATATACACAAATTCCAATTCAGAGATGCCCAGGAGCTTTGGAAACATAGGTGGAGTATAATTACAGGACACTGGAACATCAACAGGGAAGAAATAAACAGGGGAGTTTGGCTGGAGTTAGACCTTTGGTGCCCATGATAGGCACAAGGTCTACAATTAAATTCCTAAGTGAGCCTTCAACATGCACATTAGCTCATCAGGAAAACCCCTAGCATTTAACTGTAAATGAAAATGTCATGTAATTTTAGAAGACCTTTTTGCAGCTCTGGGTCCATTTCATTAGCCTGAAGGGAAACCTTTAAGAAGGAATAATTTCTCTGACCTTATTTTCTCGGTAGCCTTGTGTATCCTACCTTTTCCTCCTCACCATCCTCTCACACAGCAACTATAAATATCTCTTTCTTGAACCCACGTGCTTAGGTACTTGACAGCTTGACTCAGCTCTCAAGGAAGATGTGGTTTTGATTCATCTGTGCCTAAATCACTTGCTTTAAAATATCACATTTCTCAAGAATATACCACTTGAGTCCAAGTGAAGGCAAGGAATATTTCATAAAGCTCGGTAGAACTAAATTCTCTATGGGAGAAAGGAAAAAAATCTGGCCACTACAGAATGTCATTCTACAATGAAAGGGACTAGATAAATGGCCTCAGGGACAGAATGTGTCAGAACATGATATTCTGTACAGAGACATCAGAAACCAAGATGTGTGTCACCCAGGCAAGGTTCATTGCTAATCCATTCACTCTATGTGCTCTAAAATAAGGAAATAAAAACCTTAAAGGCACATCCCTTGCTTTTATAGCTCAAGAATTTCAAGGACAGGTATGTGTCTTGATGAGGTGGTTAGTGCACAAAGGGAACATAAATGACTCATTCTCAATGATTCACCCTCATTCCCTCTTTAAAAAAATTTTCTAAAACAGCATGTAATTTCAAAGGTTCAAATTATGTGACCAATTTTTCCATGACATGTGTTAAGAAATCCCTCAGCAATTAAAAATTTCCTGGGAGGAAGGTTATGACAGTAATCTGCTAGTATCTTTTTGATACTGATGTACCGTTTTCTAAAATAGCTCAAATCTCTTTATGGATAATTATTCTCAAAGTTTTCAAATAGTATGATCTTTAGCCTTCTCCTAGTCTAGCCAAAGGAAGTCCAATAAGGGTACCTAGAGTGAAAATGATGCCTGACTCACCAGGGAAAGAGGCACAAGGTAGTGGAAAGGACTGAATTTAGAACAAAACAGGCGAGCACATGATACACAGTGAGACAGAGGTTTTTTGCCAAAAACAAACAGGTTGAAAGATATTTAGAGGCCTAGGGCTCCCTAGACATAACACCTAGATAAATCTGTCATGATGTGATTCTTACAATCAACTTTACAGGCCTACGCACCGGAGATTCAGACATGAACATACTCTTACTGATAGGGTCACGATAATGAAATTCACACTGAGACTCATATATAAATCACAAAGCTAGTTTATGAAATTCCCAGTGGGGGTGTGGTAGCCATGGAGGTTCAAGAGAGAACCTGCAACAAGGAATGGTTAGACCTTTGGGGTCTGCCGCAACATTTGAGCCAAGGCTAAAAGAGATAAGCATAGCTCTTACCTGGCAGCCCCTGCCAAATACTGAGCCCAGCACTGAGCAGGGACACAATGGCTTGGCTATTACTGCCCAGTGCAGACTCTTTTATGGGCAATGCACTAGAACTTCGCTTCATTTGACAAATATTTTCTCAGCTTTGCACCATAATCTAAGGCTCTTCATACCCAATCTTCCTGCTTTCCCCCTGAGACCCGCATAGCAGACTGAAGTCTACCCCTGCCTTCCCCTGTTTCTCTTCCCTTTGTCTCTTACAGACATCACTCCCAATAAATCTCTTTTACTTCTCTTTCCTGGCATCCACTTCCCGGAGGAGTTGACTGTCCAGAGTAACCATCTCTTTCCTGTAACTAGAATGCTGTATCCACATGACACTGCCCTTGTTATCAAGGCACCAGAAGAACAGTCAGTAATCAGAAATCTGTTGAGTCTAGCAATGAGACATGGCTGTTTCCTTGAACTCTGTCTTCCAATAGTTCTGACATGATTGCAGTTCTCTCAAATTCACCATGAACTTTTCTCCCTCTTCCCCTACCTTTACCTGGTTTGCTCCTATTTACACTTCAGGATCAAATTATGTACCTCTTCTTCTAGTAAAACTTCTCTGACCTGAGCTCATCCACAGCTTTGGTGGTGCTGTTTTGTTTCAAAAGGATTATATATGTATCCCTTTTGTACCAATTACACTATATTATCCAAAAATTACATGGCTATTTACCCCACTAGAGTACTATCTTGTGAGCAGGGACTATGTCTTATTTGTCTTTGTATCCCCAGTACTAAGCTCAGTGCCTGGTATTAACTAGAGTTCAACAAATGCATGATATGGAAGGGCTTCTGATTTTGGAATGAGAGCAGAATAAGATAACTTGAAAATCCTCCTACTACAAATACAGGCAAATGCTAGATGAAACATAGGAAACATTATTTCAGATGCATAGCTAAGCTGACGATGAAGAAGGGAAATTCCCAAATGTTAGAAATGAAGGCAGCCCTGAAAACCAGACAACTATGTGCTGCTAATGCTATAGCTTCCCTAGGAGAGTTTGGTGAGAGGTGGAGGGTAGCAATCTTGGTAAAGTAGGAGATGGGGTTCCAGTGTTCATGCAGAAATAGGAGATTGAGGTCTTGGGCCAGTGTGAAGGGAGGAGGGGGAATTGAGTTTGGATACTTGAAGTGTTACAAATTTTATTGAAAGGTTTGACCAGAAAAGAAATTCCCACCAACACTCTAGGAGATGACAGAAAAATTTCTCTCTCTCTCTCTCTCTCAAGACTCTGGATAAAACAAATTCTCTATAAAAGTTTAAAACCCAGGCCTTCACTTCCTTTGGGTTTCTAATTCAAATATGCATTGGCCTGGAATTTCCAAATCAACAAACTAACAGAAATTAAGTTCAGACTCAAGACTTTCCTGCGATACTTGTCAAGAATACATGCAAAAACATACACATGAAAACTGTTCTAGAGTGTTCTGTTCTCAACCTGAGTTATAGCTTTTCATCTACACATGCACACTGTGGTCTAAAACAACAAAATACCTAGCAATCCACTGTGAGCTAGAGACAGCATAAGTATTCCAAAAACGTTGCGCTAGAATGTCAACCTGAAAGAAAATATTTTTAAGGTATACTTAAAAGTATTAAATACACTAATGGAAGAATCAAAGTCTTAAGGAAAGAATAAGACACCATAAAAAATAATAGGTAGTAAAATTCAAGAGTCGGGCTACAATTAAATTCAGTAGAACTTCAACAAATACTACACAATCTTAAAGAAAATATAATTGTTATCAAAGAAATAAACAGGAAAGAAGCTTAAGAGACTATTATGTAAAAAATGAGGGAAAACTTAAACAAATCACCAATATAATGTCTCATAAAAAATATGTAGGCAATGAAATTTTAAACAGATTACCCCTATCAAAATACCTATGGTACTTTTTACAGAACTAGAACAAACAATTTTAAAATTTTTATGGGAACACAAAAGACCCCGAATAGTCAGGAACAATCTTCAGAAGAAGAACAGAGCTGGTGGTATCAGCCAGGTGCTCCCTGGCTTTAGACTATACTACAAAGATACAGTAATTAAAACAGTGCGGTACTGGCACAAAAACATACTTATAGATTAATGGAACAGAATGGAGAGCCCAGAAATAAACCCATGAACTTATGATCAATTATCCTATGACAAAGGAGGCAAGAATATACAATGGAGAAAAGACAGTCTCTTCAATGAGTGATGCTAGGAAAACTGGACAGCTACATGTAGAGGAGTGAAATTGAACATTTTCTAATACCATATACAAAAATAAACTCAAAATGGATTAAAGGCCCAAATATAAGATCAGAAACCATGAAACTGTTAAACGAAAACATAGGCAGAAATCTCTGATAAAAATCATAGCAATATTTTTTTGGATCTATCTCCTATGGCAAAGGAAACAAAAGCAAAAACAAACAAATGGAACCTAATTAAACTTAAAAGCTTTTGTGCAGCAAAGGAAACCATTGACAAAATGCAAAGACGACCTACTGAATGGAAGAAAATATTTGCAAATAATATGACCTATAAGGGGTTAATATCTAAAATATATAAACAGCTCATACAACTAACATCAATAAACAAACAAAAAAAAAAACCCAGCATAGTTAAAAGACAGGCAGAAGACGTGAATAGACATTTTTCCAAAGAAGACATACAGATGGCTAACAGACACATGAAAAGATGCTCAAAATCGTTAATCATCAGAGAAATGCAAATCAAAACCACACTGAAATATCACCTCACACACATCAGAATGGCTATCGTCAAAAAGACCACAAATAAATGTTGGCAAGGATGCGGAGAAAAGGGAACCCAAGTACACTGCTGGTGGGAATGTAAACTGGTGCAACCCCTACGGAAACAGTATAAAGTTTTTTCAAAATAGTAAAAACAGAACTACCATATGATCCAGCAATTCCACTCTTGGATAAATAGGTGAAGAAAATGCAAACACTACTTCAAAAAACTACGTGAACTCCAATGTCATAGCAGCACTATTTACAGTTGCCAAGATATGGAAGCAACCTAAGTATCCATCAGCAGATGAATGGATGAAGAAGATGTGGTATACATACACAATGGAATACTAATCAGTCATAAAAAAGCATGAATTTTGCCATTTGCAACAACATGGATTGACTTGGAGGGTATTATGCTAAGTGAAGTGTATTAGACAGAGAAAGACAAATAATGTATGATATCACCTATAGGTGGAATCTGAAAAATAAAACAAACCAGTGAATATAACAAAAAGAAACAGACTCACAGATATAGAGAACAAACTAGTGGTTACCAGTGAGGAGAGGAAATGGGGGAGGGGCAGGATAGGGGTAAGTGTACAAACCACTATATACAAAACAAACTACAAGGATATATTGTACAGCACAGGGAATATAGCTAGTATTTTATAATAACTGTAGGGTAAAACCTTAAAAAATTTTGAATCACTATGTTGTATACCTGAAATTTATAATAATATTGTAAACCAACTATACCTCAAAAAAAAATCAAATTAATCATACTTTGAGAGACTTAATGAATTGGAAGATAGATCTGAGGAAATCTAAAATAAAACAGAGAGAAATAAAGTTAGAAAATATAAAAAGAAAGTGAGGATGCGTGAAAGAGAAATGAGTAGCTCTAATTTACATGTAGAAGGAGTTCCAGAAAAGGAAAATAGATAGTGAAAGGTAATTCTACGGAAGAAAGAGCAGACCACGGCCTAGAAAAAAGAGAAGGGAAAGACCTATAAAAACAAACCCAAAACAATTAATAACAAAAACATACATATCAATAATTACCTTAAATGTAAATGGATTAAATTCTCCAACAAAAAGACAAAGAATGGCTGAATGGATACAAAAACAAGACCCATATATATGCTGTCTACAAGAGACTCACTTCAGACCTAGGGACAAATACAGACTGAAAGTGAGGGGATGGAAAAAGTTATTCCATGCAAAAGGAAATCAAAAAAAAGGTGGCGTAGCAATTCTCGTAACAGAAAAAACAGACTTTAAAATAAAGACTATTACAAGAGACACAGACAGACACTACATAATGATCAAGGGATCGATCCAAGAAGAAGATATAACAATTGTAAATATTTATGCACCAAACATAGGAGCACCTCGATACATAAGGCAAATGTTAACAGCCATAAAAGAGGAAATCAACAGTAACACAATCATAGTAGGGGACTTTAACACCCCACTTTCACCAATGGACAGAGCATCCAAAATGAAAATAAATAAGGAAACACAAGCTTTAAGTGACACATTAAACAAGGTGGACTTAACTGATATTTATAGGACATTCCATCCAAAAACAACAGATACACTTTCTTCTCAACTGCTCATGGAACATTCTCTAGGATAAATCATATATTGAGTCACAAATCAAGCCTCGGTAAATTTAACAAAATTGAAATTGTATCAAGTATCTTTTCCGACCACAACACTAGGTGACTAGATATCAATTACAGGGAAAAATCTGTAAAAAATACAAACACATGGAGGCTAAACAATACGCTACTAAATAACCAAGAGGTCACTGAAGAAATCAAAGAGGAAAGCAAAAAATACCTAGAAACAAATGACAATGGAGACACGACGACCCAAAACCTATGGGATGCAGCAAAAGCAGTTGTAAGAGGGATGTTTATAGCAATATAATCCTACCTCAAGAAACAAGAAACATCTCAAATAAACAACCTAACATTACACCTAAAGCAATTAGAGAAAGAAGAACAAAGAAATCCCAAAATTAGCAGAAGGAAAGAAATCATAAATATCAGATCAGAAATAAATGAAAAAGAAATAAAGAAAACAATAGCAAAGACCAATAAAACTAAAAGCTAGTTCTTTGAGAAGATAAACAAAATTGATAAACCATTAGCCAGACTCAGCAGGAAGAAAAGGGAGAAGACTCAAATCAACAGAATTAGAAATGAAAACAGAGAAGTAACAACTGACCCTCAGAAATACGAAGAATCATGAAGGATTGCTACAAGCAACTTTATGCCAATAAAATGGACAACCTGGAAGAAATGGACAAATTCTTAGAAAAGCACAACTTTCCGAGACTGAACCAGAATGAAATAGAAAATATAAACAGACCAATCACAACCACTAAAATTGAAATTTTGATTAGAATTCTTCCAACAAACAAAAGCCCAGGATCAGATGGCTTCACAGGCGAATTCTATCAAACATTTAGAGAAGAGATAACACCTATCTTTCTCAAAATCTTCCAAAATATAGAAGAGGGAGGAACACTCCCAAACTCATTCTACAATACCACCATCACCCTGATAACAAAACCAGAAAAAATGTAACACACACACAAAAAACCACAGACCAATAACACTGAGGAAAATAGATGCAAAAATCTCAACAAAAACTAGCAAACAGAATCCAATAGCACATTAAAAAGATCATACACCATGATCAATGGGGTTTATCCCAGGAATGCAAGGATTCTTCAGTATACGCAAATCAATCAATGTGATATGCCATATTAACAAACTGAAGGATAAAAACCATATGATAATCTCAACAGATGCAGAAAAACCTTTTGACAAAATTTAACACCCATTTATGATAAAAACTCTCCAGAAAGTAGGCATAGAGGGAACTTACCGTAACATAGTAAAGGCCATGTATGACAAATCCACAGCCAACATCATTCTCAATGGTGAAAAACTGAAAAAATTTCCTCTAAGATCAGGAACAAGACAGGGTTGTCCACTCTCACCATTATTATTCAACATAGTTTTGGAAGTTTTAGCCACAGCAATCAGAGAAGAAAAAGAAATACAAGGAATCCAAATTGGAACAGAAGAAGTAAAGCTGTCACTGTGTGCAGATGGCATGATACTATACATAGAGAATCCTAAAGATGTTACCAGAAAACTACTAGAGCCAATCAATGAATTTGGTAAAGTAGCAGGTTACAAAATTAATGCACAGAAATCTCTTGTATTCCTATACACTAACGATAAAAAATCTGAAAGAAATATTAAGGAAACATTTCCATTTACCACTGCAACAAAAAGAATAAAATATCTAGGAATAAACCTACCTAAGGAGACAAAAGAACTGTATGCAGAAAACTATAACACACTGATGAAAGAAATTAAAGATGATACCAACAGATGGAGAGATATACCATGTTCTTGGATTCAAAGAATCAACACTGTGAAAATGACTATACACCCAAAGCAATCTACAGATTCAGTGCAATCCCTATCAAGCTACCAATGACATTTTCACAGAACTAGAACAAAATGTTTCACAATTTGTATGGAAACACAAAAGACCCCGAATAGCCAAAGCAATCTTGAGAAAGGAAAACGGAGCTGGAGGAATCAGACTCTGTGACTTCAGACTATACTACAAACCTCCAGTAATCAAGACAGTATAGTACTGGCACAAAAACAGAAATATCAATCAATGGAACAGGATAGAAAGCCCAGAGGTAAACCCACGCACATATGGTCACCTTATCTTTGATAAAGGAGGCAAGAATATACAATGGAGAAAAGACAGGCTCTTCAATAAGTGGTGCTGGGAAAACTGGACAGCTACATGTAAAAGAATGAAATTAGAATACTCCCTAACACCATACACAAAAATAAACTCAAAATGGATTAAAGACCTAAATGTAAGGCCAGACACTATAAAACTCTGAGAGGATAACATAGGCAGAACACTCTATGGCATAAATCACAGCAAGATCCTTTTTGACCCACCTCCTAGAGAAATGGAAATAAAAACAAACAAATGGGACCTAATGAAACTTAAAAGCTTTTGCACAGCAAGGGAAAACATAAACAAGATGAACAGACAACTGTCAGAATGGAGAAAATATCTGCAAACGAAGCAACTGACAAAGGATTGATCTCCAAAATATACAAGCAACACATCCAGCTCAATATCAAAAAACAAACAATCCAATCCAAAAATGGGCAGAAGACCTAAATAGATACTCCTCCAAAGAAGATATACAGATGGCCAACAAACACATGAAAGGATGCTCAACATCACTAATCATTAGAGAAATGCAACTCAAAACTACAATGAGGTATCACCTCACACCAGTTAGAATGGCCATCATCAAAAAATCTACAAACAGTAAATGCTGGCAAGGGTGTGCAGAAAAGGGAACCCTCTTGCAGTGTTGGTGGAAATGTAAATTGATACAGCCACTATTGAGAACAGTATGCAGTTTCCTTAAAAAACTAAAACTACAACTACCATATGACCCAGCAATCCCACTACTGGGCATATACCCTGAGAAAACCATAATTCAAAAAGACTCATGGACCACAATGTTCATTGCAGCACTATTTACAATAGCCAGGACATGGAAGCCATCTAGTTGTCCATTGACAGATGAATTGATAAAGAAAATGTGGCACATATATACAATGGAATATTACTCAGCCATATAAAGAAACGAAATTGAGTTATTTGTAGTGAGGTGGATGGACCTAGAGTCTGTCATACAGAGTGAAGTAAGTCAGAAAGGGAAAAACAAATACCATATGCTAACATATATATATGGAATCTAAAAAAATAAAAAATGGTTCTGAAGAACCTAGGGGCAGGACAGGAATAAAGAGGCAGACGTAGAGAATGGACTTGAGGACATGGGGAGTGGGAAGGGTAAGCTGGGGTGAAGTGAGAGAGTGGCATGGACATATATACACTACCAAATGTAAAATAGATAGCTAGTGGGAAGCAGCCGCATAGCACAGGGAGATCAGCTCAGTGCTTTGTGACCACCTAGAGGGGTGGGATAGGGAGGGTGGGAGGGAGATGCAAGAGGGAGGTGATATGGGGATATATGTATACATATAGCTGATTCAATTTGTTATACAGTAGAAACTAACACACACACACCCCAAAAAAGAAAAGAAAAGAAGCCAGAATAAAATCTTGGTGGAATGAATTCAAAAATAAGGGTTTGATTTAGACCAGAGAAGACAAAGTTTCTATTTTGTATGCTCTCTTCCATCACCTAGTTATGTTCCCCTGGAAGGATTTTTAAGTCCATTCATTCTCAGCAGAGGGGAAAAAAAGTCCTTAGGGCTGTGTGTCATTGGCAGAAGAAAGGCAAGTAAAGCTTCAGTGTGTGTGTGTGTGTTATCCATCCAAAATCTAGGCTACCGTAAGGCCCAGTGAAATATTATTGCCCCACAGCAGAAAATACCTTTCTGGGGCCAAAAAGTCAAAATAAATGCCTTTACGTTTATTTAATGAGGCTGTTCCAAGAATCAAGCTAATATACATACAACAAATCTTGTAAAAAACATTTATATTTAACAAATGGAATGGCAATTCTGATGATAATACTGCTAAAGGGGTCTTCACCAACATCCTTTGAGCGCCAGGACTTGGGACCCAAACATGCCCCCTTCAACTTAGCAGAAGGAAGTTGATCCCTATGGTATGAAAACTGAAGGTGAAACTCAAGGGATCTAATACCAGACTGGCCCCAATTAACTCCACCTTCCCCAACAGTGGCCTGGCATTTATGTGTATAGGTGTACAGCATAATTATAACTGGTTTTTTAAAGGCAGAATCCATTAAGAATGTGAGTTTTATTACTAAAATACTATACAGTACATAAAACTTTTTGGAACCTGGGGTATATTTTCCCACACAAGTAGTGTTAATGGAGAGCTTAACTCCCAAACCAACATAACAGACAAAAATCCGCCTTGTTCATGGTAAACAATGGAATACACGTCACTGGGTACCACCTCGCTCTGTGTCTTGTCCCTAAGGGAACGTCCACATATAGATCCAATGTAAAATGGAAGACCCAGGACTACAAGACCACAGTCCTTTCCTCCAGCCGTGGCTTTCCCCTTTCACCATGTGTCTACCAGCTCTCCTGCCCCTGGACACTGAATCCCCCCAACCCCAAATTCAGAGGAGGTTGAAGCAGGATGAAAGGTTCCAATACCACCTGTGTGGGCTTAGGGAGAGTGAGCAAGAAATGGTTTCCTTTCCTGGAGACAGTACGAACATGCTTACAAGCTAAAAATTAAAAAAAAAAAAAAAAGACAAGGTGGCAGAGCCAGGATACTTCTAGGTTTGTCCTCAAGACATCAGTCTATTAATTAAACTAATTCAAATAACAATGTTTGAGATGTACTAAAGGTTTCAATAAATCAAGTAAGGCTCTGCATTAAGCACTTCATATATAGTATTTACGTCTTCTAGCTACCAATGTGATAGGTATTATCTCCCCCATTTTATACAGGAAGAGACTGAGGCTTTGAAATGTGAAGTTACCAGTCCAGGGTCGAAGAGCTAGCCAGCCATGGAGACAGGATTTGACAAGACGAAGATGACGTCTGGCTCCAGCTGCACGTCTGTGAAGCATGGCTTCCTGTCCAACCCCATTAGGCTGTCAGTAAGAGCAATTACACACTGGTGTGGCAAATAGGTTTTAACTCATGCCAGCTCTGATCTATTTGTGATTGTTTTGATAAAGATTCCAACGCCCCGTCAGGACTCAGTGAAAAAGAATGCTGTGCTCAGTTAGCAGTGTCTGCCCTTGGTAGGAAAGAGGTCGGGGGATGCTATTTGCTACGTATTGGCCATCCCAGAGTAGTGAATTCTCTGGAGAGTTTCTATCTTTAATACTCAAGTTAGAGTTATAAGAAGAAAAATAACATTGACAATTGGTGTCACTCCTGATTTATTTTTTAATGGAAAGGCACCCATCTGTGATATAAAACTTAAAAATGGAATTCATGCTGCTAAATTTTTCTCAAGTCTGTATCGGGAAAGGTTAACCTCAAACACCACTGCTTCCAACATTCCATAATCTTTTTTAATGATAAAAGAAGTGATAATCCAGCAGCAGAGACAAAATGAAATGGTATGCTTCTCCCCTCCCCCCCCCACAAAATAAAAACCAAAACAAACAAAACCCCTTATAACTGTCAAGCAACTTCCAGGAGTTTCATGAGTCAAGCACCCAGATTAATAAATCACAGTTCCCCACTGACCCAGGGAAACACACAGGAAAATCACATCTGTCCAAATATATGTCCCACCACTTCTCATCACCAGACCAGCAACTGCCATGACCCAAGCCATCCTCATCTCTCACCTGGATGACTGATACCCCCTACATGGCCATACCTTTATCCTCTACAGATTTTAGCACAGGTGCCAGAATGATCCTCTTAAAACGTAAGTCAGATCCTGTCATTCATTCCTTTGCTCAAAACCACGTAACGTATTACAGCCCATATTACTCAGATTAAAAGCCAAAGTCCATACAGTGGCTCCTTAGGCTCTAAGCTGCCTTTGTTCCCCTCCTATCTTCGTCTCACCACAGTCCCCTGGCCCCCAACTCTAATGACACCAGCCTTTTCACTATTCTGTAAACATGCCAGGCTCGCTCCATCTCAAAGCTTCTGTAGTTGTGGCTCCCTTCGCCTGGAATGTTCTCGGCAGATCTCCCCACAAGCTCACTCTCTCACCTCCTTCTTGTCTTTGCTCCAACGTCCTCAAGGAGACTTTTGCTCAATAAGGCTTTTTTTTTTTTGGCTCAATGAGGCTTTTTTTTGCTCAATGAGGCTTTTTTTTTTTTTTTTTTTTTTACCTAAAACTGCAACCCCACACCCTCTACCATATCTGCCTTCTCTGCTTTTTAAAAACGTTTTTGTCTGTATCCCTTACAACCATCCTACACATTACATATTCACTTTTTGTTGACTTTCCCCTTCTCTCCACCCCCACTAAACTGTAAACTTCCTGAGGGCAGGGACATCTTCCGTTTTGTTTTCTGCTCTCTTCCCAGCGTCTACAATTGTGGCTGCTATATAGTAGACACTCCATGAATGATTGAGTTAAGCACCTGGACTTATAAATTCTGTTTACTGCCAAACGGGACAAAAAGTAAAATAAAAATTTCTAAGCTTTTTTTTTTTTTTTTTTTTTTACAGCAGATCCAGAAAGCAGCAAGATTCCTAAATGTGGCTTTATGTGGGAACCTGAGCCTATTTCTTAATAAAGATCCAGTTTCTAGATGTCTTAGTCCCTAAGGCTCCACACTAAAGGGCTCAGTTCACATAAAAGCATATTGTGTTCTTACTGCTGCGTGTATAGCCAGAACTAATGAATCATAATATACATTTTACCACCACCAACCCAGGTGATCCTTATGCACTTGAAAGTCTAAGAAGCAGGATCCTGTGTGATGAGCTTCCAGCAAAGGGCTCTGAGGTCTTATCAATGAAAGCACAAGCCAGTCTTTGGACTCCAGGGAACCCAGGGGTTGCTTGTTCTTAGGTAACAGAGCTTTAAAAAAAAAAAAAAAAAAAGTCGACCTCAAAAGTCAGGCTTCCATTTCTAAGTCCTGCATCAGCTACTTGTGAAATCTCCTAAACTAAAAGAAAAATCTTTGCTCAATGTACCATGCTGCCTTTAGTTAGCGTCCCATGGCCAACATGCACCACAGCTTAGCCAAGAAAGCATCCTACGAGGGAAGTGATGCCAGAGCTCTCGCATTGTAAGCCCTTTGACAGATCACGTTTTCCTCTTCGGGGCCCAGCTGAGTCATCTGTTTAGGTGGGTAGGAATACAAACCCTCCCTCCCCTCAAGGATGTTTTGAGTTTCAGATGGGATCTTATTTGTGAAAGTCCTCTGAAAGGATAACAGTGCTGTATAAGATGAGGTATTATTTAAGCATTAGTATTTTACTCGCCACTTCCTAACACATGCTTGGTTCATGCTTAGTGAGATGGATTCACGCCATATCACGATTAGCATCTGAGGACCAACTGTTGTTTGTTCTTGTGCCAGAAGCCATAGCAGCTAAGGTAGGACATCTTCCAATTATATGGTTTGGGTCCTAATTCTTTTGCACAGCACCCACACAGCAATACATTTTCCCTTGCCACTGACAGAATTATAAGAAGTAACTCTCCTTCCTTCCTGAATCATCCAATCATTAAAACTGAGCTCTCCCGCCCCAGAGAGTTCTCACCCTCCTTCTGTGTTTCAACCACCTGGTCCCTAGCAAATCTTGCCTCACTTTGAGGAGCCAAATAGCCTTTTCCTCACCAGGGAGGACACTTCTCACCCACCAGAGCAAACAGTTGCTGCCCTTGGATCAACAGGCAGGCTAAAACATCTTGTAAATCTGCATTCCTATCAACACCACCTTCTATACGCCCTGGGTATTTGGATGTCACTCCCGGCTCTCCCACTCTCTCCTGCGTTTACTCCTTCCTCTCTGACCTCATCGTCGCTCTCTGAATTCACAGGATTTACCCACCAGCAGTTCCACAATCCCCCAGGTCCCCCACTTGTGATCTTTGCCTATATGCTGCATCACCAAGCCGAGCCAAAGTGCCTGGGCCTAGCCCCTTCTGAGTTACTTGATTCCAAAACCACTCGAGAGCCAGTACTGGGTACCAACATGCCAGTCCTTCTTGTGAAACAGCTCACTCTGCTTGGGCCATATCTGGGTGCCATTGCTATTTACAACCCATGGCTGTTGTGTAGGACACTTTCCAAAAGCTCCCATAAGTTCATTTATTTAAAAAGATGAACTTATCCACTCAAGTGTAATGAACAGAGACACACATGAGTCATAAACGACTCAGTAAATATTCAGCGTGAACACGTGTGTATGATTTCCCCTCAGATCAAGAAATAGAACATTTGCAGCGCCTCAGAAGCCCCTCATGTCCTTTCCCAGCCATTAAAATCCCCAAGATAAACATTTGCTCCGCCCACTCATCATCCACCTCCCCCCAAATAACAATTACCTTGACTTTTAACACCATAGGTTTGTTGTGCCTGCTTTTGAACTTTATATATGGAATCATGCAGTATGGACCCTTTTGTGCCTTTTTCTACTAAACAGGTCTATAAGATTTATCCATGTTGTTGCATGTAGCAGCTTATCCTTTATTACTATAAAGCATTACAGGTTATGAATATACCACTGTTTACCTGCTTTTAATGGACATTTGGTTATTTCCAGCTTTGTTCTATTGCAAGTAGCATTGCCATAAACATCCTTATACATGTCTTCTGGTGAACATAATGTACACATTTCCTCTTGAGTTATAACCAGGAGTAAAATAACTGGTTGAGAGGATGTACATGCCTTCACTATCAGTACATGTAGCAGTGTTCCGAAGCTGTTGTACACATTTACACTCCCATCAACAGTATTTGCAAATTCCAGTCCCTCTACATCTTTGCAAACATCTGGTATTGCCTTGTACATTTTAGCCATTCCAGTTATTGTGATTTAATGTAATTCCCCCATGACTGACGATTTCAAGTACCTTTTAATATGTTTATTGACATTTTGGGTATTTTGTAAGTGCCTGTTCAAGTATTTTGCCCATTTTTCTATTCACACATCTTCTTCTTCTTGCCATGTGGGGTAAGAATATTTATGTTTGTAGGTAGTGCAAATGCCATCTCCCACTCTGCAATTTGCCTTATCACTCTCTAAATAGTGTCTGTTAATAAAGAGACATTCCTAACTCAGAGTCCGGAAGTCAAATTTTCCCCTTATGGTTAGTGCATTTTATGTGTTCAAGAATCCCAGCAAGTGACAGTCTGCCTCTGATGGATGCAAATTGTCCCCACCGTGGCATCTGTTGGTATGAAAATCACTCAAAATAGTCAATCTTTAAAGTCATACAAATGGCAAAATTTCTCAGGTTTTCCCTGAAATTGACTTTTCCCAAAACTGAGCCAAGGGCTGGCCTGGACCTTCAAGTCATCCACATACTGCTGATATAAGATTTATTGACATTGGCTTGAGAACTCCAGTCCCAAAAGATCCCCAGTGAATGAAGCAAAGACCTGTTATAAAAATGCCTACCTCATAATTATTTAGCAATCAATGTGGTAAATAAAGACAAAAAGTATTGTGTTTAGCTCTACTGCCTTATAAAGAAAATATTGATCAGCATCAGACAGGACCATTAAAGCCCAGAGATGATTTAGGGCCATTTCATTTAATCCTCACCACAGAGGAGACAGTGTTTTATCTTTTATGGGTGAGAAATTTGAAGCACAGCTGTAAGAAATTAGATAATGCATGAAAGTCCATAGAACAGAGTCTGTCCCACTAAGCAGTCAATAAATCTTAGCTACTGTTGCCGTTATTCCAAGTTCTTTATGTTGCAGTTGTAAAAACTGAGGCCCACAAATATAAAGCACCCGCTTCTCAACTCACATGGCTTTCTTGTTCCAGAATTAAGACTAAACCCTATAGAATCATATTCTCAGTCAACAGTCTCTCAGAATTGCCCACCTAAAATAGTTCCCGAGGATATTTACAGGGGAAATGGATTCATAAATACTTAATAACTGACAGGGTACACAACTTTTCATTTTCATCACTTTATAAATTATAATACCATGCTTATAAAGAACTGATCTTTTCGGTATCGAAACAACACTCATCCTATTTTTCAACTAAGATCACTTTTCATCACATATGAATGTTACCTTCTCCACCATAAGACTATGATGAGTGTTTCAGTTAACTTTTGCTGGGTAACAAACTATCTCGAAACGCGGTAATGTAGAACAGTGATCATTTATTTTTCTCAGGAATCTAAGGGTCAGCAATTTAGGCTCTGCTTACCTGAGTGGTTCTGATCTCAGCTGGACTCGTTCACACATTTGTGCTCAACTACGGATCAGCTACCCAGTTCTGCTTCTGGGGGTTGACCGTTTGGCTGCTGGCATGACAGAGTCCCCAGCCTATGTATCTCTCATCACCCAGTAGGCAACCTGGGCTTATTCACATGGTGATTCCAAGATGGCAGATGAAAGTGTAAAAGCCTCTTGGGGCCTAGGCTCAGAAGGAGCAAACCACTTGCTACATTCTATCGGCCAAAGCAAGTCACAAGTTGTTGGAGGTGGTCATCGAGAGGACATGACTGCTGGCTGACCTAGGTAACTGGAGGCTCCTCATGACCTCACCTCTTCTTGGAATGGAGGTCCCACCTACTATTCCCATACTAGCAGCCACTTCAAGGACAAGGATGCACCCTTGAGAAGAAGTAAGCTGTTGTTGAGACCATCCAGCTGTGGTTAAGGCCTCTACAGCAATTTTTAAGATTCCAGCAGTTGGTTGGGGAAATCTACTCGTCTTGCAGCCGCCTAAGACAAGCCCCATATGTAAGTTCCCTTGCTCATTAAACCTGCCAGCTACCAATCTGGAGTGGTCTGCCTCTTTCTTCCATCACTCCTTGCCCTCTGTGTATGGGAGCCAATTTGCGAACCAACACAAGTCCAACCCAGATCCAAGGAGTGAGGAAATGAACTCTACTTCTTGATGAAAGATTCTGCAAAATCACATTGTGAAAGTCGGATATGGCGAGGGAAACAATTGTAGCCACTTTTGAAAAACTTTACAACAATGAATATACGTAACTGTCAGATAAACATGTTAATTTTATCCTTGTTTGGACTAGAAATCCTGTTATCTTTTAGCAAAATAAAGCTTTCTCTGCGGTCATTAAAATAAGGATTTGTATTTTTATATTTTTCTCCTGTCACATGAGCAAATATTTAAAAATTATAATACCCGAGGCTGGCAAATTAGGAAGGAAATGGACCCTCTCATATGTGTATGTATCAGAGTGCACATATTTTGAATCAGGAGTTTCATGATGAAGAAGTTATTATTTAAAAAATCATGGATTTCACAAAGATATACCTCTCCGGCTATTTAACGAACCATTATTTTTTTTAGTATCGAAACACTGAAAAAAACTGATGTCCACCAATAAATAATTGTTAAACACATCATGATATAACCATATAATGGAATACTATAAAGTCATTAAAATGAAGATATAGTCAAATTTTAAATGATTTAGAAAGATAGTCACAACATAGAAAGGTCAAAAAGATTATATATGGTGTTATTTGCTTTATTTATATTTTTTGGTTATAACTATTTTCTAAAGATATTACAATTGGTATTTGTTTTTTGCAATCAGATGGATAGATGCCCTTTGACTATAAATTTGTCAGTCCTCTCACCTGCTGCAAATTAGCATTTATAAAAAACAATCTACCTTTGGTGGTATTATCACAGAAGAACTTAAAATCTCATGTACTGTGAAGCATTGTTTAAACTTGAAACTGTGCAATGAGTCATGAACCCATGCCTGCCAGTCATTTTCTGTTTTAATACTCCAGTAACTGGTACCAGCAGCACAATTTATTTGGAATGGTAGTCATAAAATGTTAACAGGTCCAGCTCTGCCAAGTTCTGGTTGAATGACTTGAAGAAAATCACCATCTCTTTTCGTTTCATTTTCCCGTCTGTCAAATGAGGATATAATGGACTTCAAACTCCCTGAGAGAAAAAACTGACCAGGTCTTATTCCACTTTGTGTCCTCAGTCTTGCCTGGGGATACATTATATGTGCCCCAGTAGCATGCCTGCCTACTTCTCAGAGGTGTTTGCAGAGCCATGGAGGCTGTATGGAATATACCATCACTCTACAAGGAAGGTTTCCATAAGGAGGGAAGAAGAATCAGACACTTCTTATGCACCATGTCACGCCCTCTTGTATTCACCTATGCCCAGGGCATTTGGCCACTTGTTCTAACCTCAGTGGCTGCAGTAGCTACCAGCTCTGTGGGAAATCTGACCAATCTCATTTGGGTACAACCCAACAGCATCTTACCACACACCCGTATCATGGAAGATTGAGACACTACAGGACCCAGTTGAAACCCACACACATGCAATTGCAAAATTACATAAGAATTAACACTCAAGGTGATACTCTGACCAGTGGACAAAGTCTTCTCCCTCCCTCCCTCCCCAAACAGACCATCCTGAGAAATGGTCATGTATAGGGCCAATGTCACCTGGGTAATGCATCGTCATGTTAGATTGTCCACCTTCCTTGCTTCACTTCCCCTTTCCCTCACTCCTACTTCCTAGGATTCTAGGCCTGCCCAAGCCAGAAGGGCCTTAAAGGGCAGTGGTTAATGAAATGCTAGGGGGCAGAGCCGTGAGCAGTATATTTTATCATTTACTTTGTATGGAGAAATCGCCTAAAGTATATTTATACAAGGAATCCTGGGCAATGAATTGGCTGGCTGGTCAGGGTCCCAGAAGGAAAAGATTAGAATATTGGGGAGAAAGAGGCCTGTGAAAGAGATAATGATGGACATTTGAGCACGGGCACAAAGTATGCAAAGGTTATATCTCACGTCCTCCAGAGAATGTGAATGTCCTCCAGAGAGGATTCACCATAAAGGAGACTCTCAAAGACCAGACGATAGGAATGACTTATCCTGTGGATGTCAGCCAGGCTGTCTCCTTGCGTATCACAGGTGGCATGATGAGCCCATGAACAGAGCCATCATGGTGGTGGGAATGGAGGCTGTACAAGGACCCCTCAGCACAGACTCCCTCTCAGCAACACTGATCCAGTTCCACTGCTGCTGAATGCACAGACTGCCAGAGGAGAGGCTAATGCTGAGCCCTCACACAGCACCATTTTGGAGGGGACCAGCCAACCGTTTGATGACGAGTTAACCATATCCATTCCACCTTCGAGGAGATGGCAATTTATCCCAACCAGAATGTGTGTCTACTCTGCATATATGTTTTCCTTGCCTGCTACACTACAGAGCCTCTGCCAATATCAGCCCCCGTGGACTTTCATAATGTCTCTTCTCCTGACATGACATCCCATGTAACATTGCCTTGGACCAAGAGACCCATTTCTCTTCAAGAACACTCAACAATAGGTACATGAACATGGGATCAACTGCTCATCACCCAAAAGCAGTCAACCTAACAAAACAGGCTGTTAAAGGCTCAGCTAAGGTGCCAGGTTGAAGACTACTCTTATGGAGTTGAAGCTTTCTTGTCTAAAATGTGGTATATGTATTTAACCAAAAGGGCTGTGTTCCCAATATGTAGAATACGGGAGTCCAAGAGCCAAGGGGTACAAAGAGGATCGGCCCCTTTAATTGTCACTCCTGATGACCCACTGTGGAATCTGTGTTTCTCATCCTATGTCCTAAAATTCAGGGTGCGGGTAGGGAAAAAGTGAGCAGTGTGAAGAACAAATTTTTCCATCATGTAACACATAATGGTTCCAGTGAATTCCTCACTATAATACCATAGATCACTGACTTCCTTATGCTACTGACAAAGAAGAGAAGCATCCTACTGATAAGAGCAATCAACCCTGACTGCCATGAGGACCTGAGGTAGCTGCCACACAATGGATGAAGGAGGAGCACGTCTAGAAGCAGAGGATTCCCTAGAACATCCCTTGGTGCTTCTCAGTCAGTAATAACGGTAAACAGACAACTGTAGCAATCACAGCCTGACACAAACAACGCACAGAAAATATCAGGAATGAAGGTTTGAGTCCTCTTACTGGGACACACCAGACCTACTCAAGTGTTGGCCACAGGTAGGAGAAATCTAGAAGAGATGGTGGAGGAGGGAGATGATACATATTAATTAGCAACTGTCATTTGCGCCATTAACCTTCTTGTCCAACCAAGCCTTTTCAGAGTTTGAGCTGCCTATTCCTTGAAAGATCCTCTGACTGACTGGACTTGTGCCCTCCCCTCCCAGAGAAGGCACCACTTTGTATTATAGGAGCCAAATACAACGTCTGTTCTCATACCTGCACCATGTACTTCTTGCCTCCTGCCCAGGGTTTCCTGTTGTTACTAAGATGGGACATGCCGCAGAGCCCATGTATGCACATCCAAGATGTTCAGAGGAATCAACACCCGTGAGGTTAAATTTTGACCAAGGGCAGGCAGGAGCCAGTGGATGGATTCTTCTCACTTCCTCCCTTGGAGGAAGACAGTCTTTTCTTGCCGACCAGTTATCTATACAATCTCTAAGATGATCCTGCAAGACTGAGTTCCCAGTTGCTCTTGACACCAAGTGGTGGTGGGCTTAATAACGTACCTTTATACTGGCTTTCCCTCCTTTCCTGACTCATTTCCATTTTCCTTCCCTCCTGTTCCCCGGGATTATATTCTCTAATAAAGAAGTAGCACAGAAGCCTCTGCCTCAGGCTTTGATTTAGAAACCAGGATAAGACAGAAAACGTTCGGCAGGCACAGCCGTGGTATTCACACCAGGGAGAGAAACCTGTGAGGGAGGCAACAAGCCTTCTAGAGGTGGGAGGACACAGCCCACTCTTCCCAGAAACATGAGAGTCTTCATGAACTTCCCAGGGACCTGGGTTCAATGCCAAGATTAAGGCAAAGAATAGCCCTGTAGCAAACAAATGGACAGATATTCCCCAAATCCCTTTCTTCTTCAGCCTTGAAGAAGGCTGGAGGCAGGTCCTATCAATAAGTCCCCCACCTCCAGTACTATGATTGTTTTAGGGATTAGTCTCTGATTGGAGCCAAGCCAGTCAGGATCTTCTCTGGGATCTTTCTACCAGTTCTATAAAAAAAAAAAAACTGCTTTCTTTTTGCTGGGGCACTGAAGCTAGGAGGATGAGAGTCCTGAGCTAGTGGCCTTCATTGATGCCACATGGAATCTGCCCCGTAATGCAGCCAAAAGAAAAAAAAGAAGAACTTAGAGCCGCAAATAAAGACTTTTATTTATTGACACCACCGCCATGGGTCCAGGTAGGACTGTCGATAAATAAGCACGCATCAGCTGTTAGGAAAGGAGTCAGGGTTTTTTATGACTACAGTACTGACAAAATGAGTTGAGCCCTTATGAGCTGAGATTTGAAGGCTGTCAAAATGCTATTAAATCTAGCATCGCCATAATGTCTAAAAGGTAGGGCTGGCTTCACATATGGCTGGATCTGAGGGTCCAAACAGTATAACCAACAGTATAACCATGACTACCTCTATTTTCAGCTCTGAGCTCTGCTTTTTTTCTGTTGGCTTCACTATTGGGCAGATTTCATGTGCAGAACAGCCATGGCCTTGAGGCTCAGCGTGGCTATGGGAACTGCAGTCATTCGTGGTTGCAGTGGGCAGGAAGCAGAAGAGGGAGCTGGGATAAGGCAGCTCTGAGAAGAGGAGCAGCAGGTCCATCCCCGGACTGGAAGTGAGCACTTGACAACCACAGCCAGGAGAATAGATGCTCCACCCACTCCTGAATTCAGTGGAGGTCATAAGGAAAAGGCAGGCCGAAATCAAAGGTGGAGTCCTAGGGGTCACTCTGGAAGGGAGCTAGGGAGAAAAATGGTGCTTCTGGTTGGCACTTTTTTTCCCCTCTATAGCTCCACCTTTGTCCTGCTATAAGCATGAACCAGGTCAAATGTTAGGCAGGTGACATTTGACCGTCCCAAGAAAATATTTTCTCTTCTCCTTACGACCCAACATTCCCCTGCACACCATTTGGATGTATCACCCTTGCTCAGAACTCTAGCAGCTGAGTCACGAGAAGTGACAGACTGAGAAATAATACTTTCTTAATTTAAAAAAATTTTTTTAAGTTAACATAAACGTCAAACTGTAAAGGCTGAGCATATATGAAACTTCGTTTTGCATTTAATAAAACTTCCAACAAAGTTAATTTCATACCTCCTAAGACACACATAGATAGCATTCTTATGATGCTAGGAATTACGTATATGGGTAGTTCTAAGAAATGACTTGTCATTGTTGCATTTTTCATAAAGTTAAATCCAACTGAGTCCTGTAGAGACAGGAAAGAAAACAAATAGTTCCCTTAATCCTCTCCCACTGAGAAGCAATGCTGGAAGGAGCTCATCATTGTTCCAAGGACCCCAACCCTCGTCTGGAATTTAGACTTCCCACCCTACTCCCGACAGCCAGGGCCAAGACGGTGGTCAGCTAGTAGCTTGTAGAACAGCTGGAAACTCCATCCAGACACTTGTGGGAGCCTCAGTGGTGGTTTCATTTGCCCTGTGATTAATCCAAGAGATTCCAGGGCAGCTCCCTGTTTCTTTTAAAGAACACACAACATTAGACAAAGGGATTTTGAAGTTAGCAAGAAACTTCACATCCAACATGTCTAATACAACAATTTTACCAAAATAAGGGGTTTCCTGTTACCAATTCTTTTTGCTTTCTGTAAAATTTTAGCATACAGTGAGCTCAAAGAAGAGAGAGGACTACGGGCTGAACTGTGGTCATTCCAGAAAGGCAAAGACAAATGAAGCTAATACTAATAGTTATTTGGAAGGAAATATATAATAAAATAACTGATGCTTTCCTCTAATTAAAGAAAGTAGACAATAACACTGTAAAACTCAAAACCAAACACCTGATCCCCTTCCACGCCTCTCCACCAGACTACCATGTCTCTACCTGGAACAGTGCTGTGTGCTACCTGAAGGTATAAAATGGTGAGAAGAGGGAGAGAGACCCCGCCTGCCTATAATCAGTGAAGCGCAGGGTATGTGGAAGTGGTGAGAAGGGCCCCCTAACCCAAACTCTGGGGGTCAGAAAAGCTTCCTGCACAGAGTGGTATCCAAGCCAAAAACTAAATATCAAGTTTAGACACTGTGGAGAATAGTGTTTCAGGAAGAGGAATGACATATGTTAAACCTGGGGAGGAAAGAATCATTAAAAGAAGTTCAGGGCAGGAAGTAGGTGGGGAGTAGAGAATAAGGAAGAGATGAAAATGGAGGGAGGGACGCAGGAGCCAGGTCATGAAGGGTTTTAAGTCACGCATAGGTGTTTGCAGTTAAACCTCCTGAAACGACAAGACATTGAGCAGATTTAAAATGGGGAGGAATCTGTACGTAAGTGTTTGAGAATCTTTATAATCTCAGTGTCTAGTATGGTACCCAACTCTCAACAGGTGTTTAATAAATGCAGGGGTGAGGGGGTGTGGCGAGTGCAGAAGAGATGACTAACCAACGAAAAGATGGGTCTTCTAGACTATTATAATACAAAGCATTTATAAACATACTAATAATTTTAAGTGTATGCTATAAAAGAGTCAACTGTCATTAGATCACAGTCACAAACCCAAAACCATCACAATGTTTAGGGTGCCAATATCTTCTTAATTATTAAAAGGAAAACCATGAATTATTTCATGAGTGTTTCCTCATTGCATAAATCCGGTAGTTGTGTGTGTATGTGTGTGTGTGTGTGTTTTTTAATGCTAACATTAAGGAAACAGATGGCAAGAATGTTCTGGAACCTGGGGCGGGAAAAATGATAGCATAACTGTAAAGGGTATGGGCCCTGGTTTATTCTACTTACATTCAAATCCTGGATCCTAACAAGATTCCCAGATGTGGAACACTGGCCAAGGATCTCACCTTTCTGTACCTCAGTTTCCTCATTTGACAAATGGAAATGAAATCAATTACCTCCGAAGTTTATTGTAGGAATCCAGTTACATAGTACCTGTAAAGCAGCCACACCATGCCTGACAGGGTGACTGCTTGGTCACCATTCACTCCTCACATAGGTGAGAGGAGGGCTTTCAAGGACAACATTATGAAGACTTTAGAGACAGCGTGGAATTCTCGAGGGCTGGAGGCTGCAGAATAAAATTTAGAAAGGAGGGTGCCAGAGAATCCTGATCTACTCTGAAATTATCTAGAGTTAGGCCCACCTCCTTTCTTGAGAATTTAGAACTGGGACAAAGTTCTGGTTCAGCTTACGTTTGTTCATTCATTCATTCCACAAGCATTTCTTGAGCATCTACATGCCAGGCACTGCACTAAGGAGTAGAGATTTGGCAATGAAAAAAATAGATCAAAAACAAAAAGGAAAACCAGGCGACCGGTGTGTGAAGTACCTTTACAAAGAAGGTTTACACCTACAAGAAAGAAATGGAGTGATTTAGGCTGGGGTTCTTCAGACATTTTGTGAAAGGTGAGCTTCTTGGGGCTTCCCTAAGCCTAGAGATGAAGTGCTAACAGGAAAAGCCCTGAGCAAAGTAAACACACAGCCAAGCAGAGGATGGAAACACTGATGGCCCAGAGATACAGCAGATACACGTGAGCGCAACCAGCAGACCCTGATGTACTGGTTAAAGTCTCAGGGTTTAGCAGAGCTTGTAGGGACTTCCTGAAGAATCTTCTAAAATTGAGAAGAATTAGGGAAAGTAGAGATAGCACGTAGGAAGTTATACATAATTTTTTTGTTAAGGCCAACAATAAAGGTCAAGGAAAAAGGAGGGGGGTACAGTACCTGCTCAAGAGATGGGGGTGGAGATGAGAAAGAAGGAGCAGCAGCAGCTTCTTCAAAGGTACTAGAGACCTTAAAACTGTGTGTGAAGGATTTAGGACTGGTGAGTGGGAGCAGACTAGACACAAAAGGGAACAAGAAAACATTTGTTGGGATCTCATTAAAAAGAGAAGGGAGGGCTTCCCTGGTGGCGCAGTGGTTGAGAGTCCGCCCGCCGATGCGGGGGACACGGGTTCATGCCCCGATCCGGGAAGATCCCACGTGCCGCGGAGCGGCTGGGCCCGTGAGCCATGGCCGCTGAGCCTGCGCATCCGGAGCCTGTGCTCCGCAGCGGGAGAGGCCACAACGGTGAGAGGCCCGCGTACCGCAAAAAAAAAAAAAAAAAAAAGAGAGAAGGGAAAGAGAAAGTCATTAAGAATTGTAATTCACATCTGCTGTTCAATAAAGGTTTAGAAGAACACAGCAAAAGAATAAAGCCTATCTTGTATTTAAAAAGGGGGGATGAAAACTACAAAGTAATTTGTTTTATCAGTATAACCAGCACAGTCCTTCTCTCTCATGTATCCCCATTCACCAAATGATGATATCTGAGATCCTTATTCCATTTGCCTGGTTAAATCATCCTCAGGTATTCTGGACTCCCTGGGAAATGTTTCACACTCTTCAAATCCATCCTGATTGTCCCCTGGCTTCAGGCTTCTATCTGTGGACCATCACTTGCTCCAGCATATATGACCTCCTGCCACCTCATCAGAGGTTGCCACTCCTCTCCTTTAGACTGCTTCGTCTAAAACCTGGGTACAGATGCTTCCTCGAGTTCCAGTTAAAATAGATCAAATAAACAAAATTTTGTTGCTGTTTTGAGGATAATAGAGGGGTTGAAGAAAAAGAAATAAAGTGGTCCAGCGGTTAAGACTCTGCACTCCCAATTCAGGGGCCCAGGTTCAATCCCTGGTCAGGGAACTAGATCCCGCATGCATGCTGCAACTAAGAGTTCGCATGCCACAACTAAAGATCCTGCACACCGCAACTAAAGATCCCACATGCCGCAATGAAGACCTGGCACAGCCAAGTAAATAAATAAAATAATTTTTTAAAAAAAGAAGGCAGTAAAATTGAAACCGCTTTTACATATGGTGCCCACAAAACCTACAAGCCAAGACCCAACACTAATTTCAAGACATCCATAACTGTACCTCTCCCATCTAGAGCATGTTTTAGGAACCTGCTTATGAACCACACATGTACGCTAGTGGAATGTCCTTAAACATATCCTGGTTTTCAATAAAACAAGTTCCTAATCCCAATGTCCAGAAAGACAAAGAAGTTTATTTCTCACTTCCTAGTGTTCATTCTATGACCTTGGACCAGCCTCTCCCTTTCAAGGGAAAACCTCCAAGCTAAGGTCTTGCTCTATGGTCTTCCTTTGAGTGAGCCCATAAATACACAAGAATTTGTACAGATGCCCAAGCCTGGATATTCACTTCTTTTTTTAAAGTTTCCTATGCTGTACAATATATCCTTGTTGTTTATCGAGTTTATACATAGCAGTATGTATCTCTTAATTCCATATCCCTATCTTGTTCCTACTCCACTTCCTCTCCCCACTGGTAACCACCAGTTTGTATTCTGTATCTGTGACTCTCTTTCCATTTTGTTGTATACATTCATTTGTTTTATTTTTTAGATTCCTGGATATTGAGTCTTTAATGTAAAGATTTGGGACCTCAACAGTCTAGCTTGGGCAGAGCTGCACCAGACTCAGGACACATGAGGTAAAGATCATATCTGCACATGTTTCCAGCCATGGCAGGTCTCAGCTTCTTCTATCCTATCAGCAGCAACTTAAATACACATGAACTTATCCAGAGCAAAGGCAAGACTATATTGATACAGGGAAATCCAAATTTATGCATAGAAAAGAAGCATATTCTAGGAAAAATGATCCTGAGGTGCAATTCTGTTTGCTGTAAAGACACACTTTAAATTATAAAGTCAAACAGTTTAGCTTTGGGGGGCCAAGAAGCCTCAATCCTTTTGAAGTCCAGAAAGGAAAATTTGCTCTGTCTTCAGCTCAAGGCCCACAGCATGGGGGATGATGGTGTTCAGAATAAAGAATGATTATGAACCTCTGGTTAAGTAGCTGCTCTTCTGAAACTCTAAAATGAGCAGTTTTCAACTTCTACCCACCCCACTGTTAGGACCCCAAGACACTAATATATAACCAATTTGATATTTGTGAAGCTTTTTTTTTTTTTTTTAGTACTGAAGCATTAACAGTACATCTGTATGTTACACATTTATTTTTCATAATTGAAAAAAAACCCTGAGGTCAAATATATGTGAAAAGGCTTTGACAAGTATAACATACTGCCTCAGCAACTGTAAGGGGGGTCAGTCTTTGCAAAGCTGAAGACAAAATAATTTGGAGACAACGCAGACTGAAATAAGCTCAAGACCTTGAATACAACAAAGAGAGTGTCATGTCCTCAAATTCTTTCATATCCTAAATTATATCCTTAGTACATTTTGAAAACCCATATTCCTGGCCAGAGGTCTTAGAAGGCATTCATCTCTGAGCCCTTAACTACTTTAAAATTCTTTGGTGCCAGAGAATCACTAATTGATCAGTTGCTTCTCAAACTACATATGCCCCTTAGAGCTAAAGTCCTCCTACAGAAATTGTATATGTGAATTTTCCATAAAACTGAATATAAACCTTGGGCTTCCAATTAAACATAACTTGAACACACATTTATTTTCACTTCCAATTCCACTGAGATTACAGTGAATTCATTTCAAAATTTGGCAGGGCAGGGGGCTTCCCTGGTGGCACAGTGATTGAGAGTCTGCCTACCGATGCAGGGGACACGGGTTCGTGCCCCGGTCCGGGAAGATCCCACATGCCGCGGAGCGGCTGGGCCCGTGAGCCACGGCCGCTGAGCGTGTGCATCCGGAGCCTGTGCTCCGCAACGGGAGAGGCCACAACAGTGAGAGGCCTGTGTACCGCAAAAATAAAAAAATAAAAAAAATTTTAAAAGGCAGGGCAGGGACTTCCCTCGTGGTGCAGTGGTTAAGAATCCACCCGCCAATGCACGGGACACGGGTTCGATCGCTGGTCAGGGAAGATCCCACATGCGGCGGAGGAACTAAGCCCGTGCGTCACAACTACTGAGCCTGTGCTCTAGAGCCCGGGAGCCACAACAACTGAGCCCACATGCCTAGAGCCCTGCTCCACAACAAGAGAAGCCACCATAATGAGAAGCCCATGCACCACAATGAAGAGTAGCCCCCGCTCACCACAACTAGAAAAAGCCTGCGTGCAGCAACAAAGACCCAATGCAGCCATAAATAAATAAATAAATAAATAAATGGAAGGAAGGAAGGAAGGAAGGAAGGAAGGAAGGAAGGAAGGAAGGA